>NC_052359.1:25839406-25898069 GCF_009727055.1 Benincasa hispida | reverse complement strand
ATCAACATTTGATCAATGTACGATGCCTGAGACAGGGCTAGCCGTTTGTTCTTGCGATCCCGAATGATCTGGATCCCTAGAACATACCGTGTCTTACCCAAATCTTTCATTTCGAACTGGGCAATTAGCCAACTTTTAATGTCATTCAGATATTGATGACATGCAAAAATGCATGTCATCTTAGGCCTTTTTACTTAGAATTATGAAGGTTGTTAGGCAGAATATGCGGCAATCATGATAGGAATTCACGAGAAAATGAGCTTGTGTCGATCAACAAGTTGAATTAAATTATTAAATGAGAGATAAAGTATTTAAAAGTGTTTTAAATACTATATACATGAATAAGGATTCATATATAATGGATTGCACAAGGTTAGAATGATTAATTGGATTGATCATATGAAATTAATTAAAAAAAATTCAAATTAATTACCAAAAATTAATTTCAATTTAGAATTAAAATTAAAATTAAAATGCAATCTAAAATCAGATTTTGGATCAAGAATAGTGGATTTTGTTGGAATCCCACTTATGCAGTGCAACTCATCCATGCACTCTTGCATGTAATGTTACATGAACACCTAGAATCCACTATTGCTTGCATCTCCACCATGTGTCTTGCATCTTAAGGCTTCTTGATGCATGGATTCACTCTATAAGTAGAGGTAGAATCAGATTGAGAGCTGAACACAACCATTTCCATACTGTTATGCTTCTGGAATTTGGTCTCAAACTCACCTACCTTCATATATCTCTCTAAAGCTTGAACCTTCAAGCATTCCCTTCCCATTCCCTATCTCTATAGACTCCCACAAGTCCTTCTTAGCCCGAAGAATAGTAGGGAAGACACTAGAGGTGGTCCACACACCGTTCGTGAGCAAAGGAATCAAAGGGAGTTGCTGAATTGGTCTCCAAAAAGTTGGTACAAATTCTGCTCTCTGTTTATGGTATTTGGACAGCATGCTTTCATTTTCTAAAATTGATGTTGTTAAGTGCCTCTGATCCTAAAATTACTTCCGCATGTGTTATATGAACACCTTCATGGAAAGCACCTACTAAAGACATAGCCAAAGATTTTTCAAATGAATCGATACGAACATCAATGAATCTTGTGGTTTGCCTTCATACCTGTTGATTTGCATCGTAAATTAAAACCTCTATAAATCCCAATGACAATACACCTTCAAATGCTTCCCTCACACTCCTCAAGTTCGAGCAATCTATTCGAATCCCAAACACTTGAGCTTTCTCTTCCCTTGCAATCTCATCCACTGATCTCGATAATCTACCTGAGAACGAAATTACACAAAAATTACATAGTTTTCACTATGTGGCAACATAGTGATAGGTTTAAAGAGATGAAGTCGATAGAGGCGGTGACACAGTAAGGTTGAGAGAGATGGCGTATAGAAAAATTGAGAGAGCTTAGGGGGAGGGGGGGATCACGAAAATAGGAACAAGAATAAGAAGAAGATTGTTCATTCTTGAATCGACGTTGTTAATTCGACTCTTACTGAAACAAAAATATTTATAAATCACAAAAACCTACATCTTATACTATCAAGTAGCATAAGCGGCAAGCACGGGGTCGATCCACACGAAAGACTTGTTTAATCTTTTCTTAAGCTAAGTTCAACTATGAAAGCAATAAAAACATGGGTTTTGATAAAGCAAGAAATATACTTGAAAATCAAAGGATAAAAGATAATTGTAAACAAATGTTGTTCAATCTTATTTCTAGTTCAAGATAAACATTCAAAGAAATCTCTATCATTGATTTATACAAATTAGTCATGCAAATGAATTATACACATAACTACTTGCTTGACTCGACTAGGCTAACCTCTACAAAGGCAGATTGCTAGCAAAATCTAATCAAGAAAGCGTTCTAATTATTGATTAACGTTGGAAAGGCCTAACTCTAACCAACCTATATACCTCTAGTACTATTGGGTTCGATAGCGTCCACATAGAATAGAAAACATATGCATTAAGTTCTAGAATTCAATTGGGTTGATTAATTGTCAAGATAGCCATATTCAATTAAAAGAATTTCTCCTTGAATCTAGCAATTTATGTACTCTAGGAATAGCCATCAAATACAAAATTAACCACTGATACTTAGGTGATCCTAGTTAGACATTCTTATACATGAATATATTCTAGCAACATATCCAATCAAGATTGTAGCAAAACTAAGAATCTTGGCTTAATATGCTTATTAGACAAAAATTCCTAAACATACTTTTAGAACTTAAAACCAATTCAACAATCCATAACTTCATAATGCAATTTATAAGGAAATGTAGAAAACTCAAAAAGATTGCAAGAATTATTGAAAACTAGAAATAAGATTGAAGAAAGTACAAGTGAAGAAATCCATTACAATGTTTACAATCAAAGTTTACAATCAAAGAAAGAAAATGAAAATCTAACTAATTAGAGACAAAATTACGAAGGAGTTGAACTAGTGAAGAGAGAAACTCCAGAATCCATGAAGAATTTTACCTCCTCCTTTCTTCCTAAAATGAAATAAAATGTTTTATAGTCACAGGTGTAGCGTGGCAATGCTGAGGCTAGCATTGCAATGCCAAATCGTAAAAAGTCAAGAAGCATTGGGCTAGAGTCTCGATACTACACTGATGCTCGGTTGCACAAGGCGCATGTGCAGTTCCGTCAAACTCCGGAACGTTGTGACGCTATTGGGAGCGTTGCAATTCTACCCTGTTTTGCAACAGATGAGTGCTTTCTGTCTTCAAGCGTTGCTCGACATTTCTTGGAGGGTCATGATGCCGGGTCTGATGACATTTTGGCAATTACTCCAGTTCTCTTTAACTTTGTTGACTTCTTGGTTATTCTTGATCCTTTTTAGCACAAATTTCTTGAAATGACTCCTAATCGCTCTCGGGACTATTTGACCTACAAAATGAATATTAAAAGCAAACAAATAACAAAATTTTGAGGGAATTAACCTAGAAAATATATCTCTCTTAAAGACCTATCAAAGATTTTGTTGTGGGGGATTGTACGGGTGAGGGTGAGAGATTTAATTTCTTTTCTTCCAAACTCCAACATGGTAGATCCATTTTTTTAGATTTTTCCAACCGATATCAAAGTCCAGATTTCTCGTAGTGATCATTAGTGTATCGATAATAACATTGTTGTATCAAGATTCATTCTAAGCAAAATTTCAAGTATAACATTGGTGTAATAATATTATACATCGACATCGATTGAAAATTCATTTTTAGTATGACGTTGGTGTAACATTTATATATTAGTATTTCTTAAAATTACATTTGTTTAAGTATATCGATAGTATATCAACATGTATTCAAAATTCAATACCAAGTGTAACATCGGTGTATCAATAGTTTATTAACATTCATTCAGAATTGTTCAATAGGACAAATTAAGCCATTATAAGTCAATTATAATATAGTAGAAAAATAATATTCTATAAAAAAACGAATGAGGATTCAAATTAAGGCCACAAATAATAGTCAATGCACAAATACTTCCATGACTGGTAAATATGATTTATTAATGATAAATTTGGTATATCAATTGTATAACTTATATACTTTATATTTGATATATTAGTCAAAGTCCACATAGGATAATAAATACACAAGCATTTGTTGATGGATAAATATGGTATATGAATAATAATTTTGGTATATGAATTGTATAACTTATTTATGTTTGGTATATTTGTGAACTAAAATACCAAACATATACTATATATATCAGTTGACTGATATATCATATATAAAGTATATCTGATAACTTACTGATATATATTCAAATACACCAATAAAGGTAAATTTAGAATTAAAAAAAGGAAATTAACTTTAATTTTTGTTTGCTATATTTACAATTTTTAAAAAAACCACAGCTAAATTTATAAATTTAAAAACGCTTTTTGAGGAATTGGAGTGTACGACTGTTTTTGAGGTTTCATTCGAAAAAATAGCAAAACCGCCCAGAAATAAGAATTATGACAACTCATATGACATGCACCTTATAAAATATACAAATTTTTCTACCAAATTTATATTTGAAATATCCATATATTATTAAAACTTCTTTTATCCATATATTTTATTCAAATCTCTATATTATTTTTTCATAATTGTATACATACATTTCTTGAATTAGCTGTATATTTCTCACATTTTTAATAAATTAGTTGTATATGCTATTATTTATATTATTTTAAACGTTTTGGGAAAAGAAATATCACTTTCTAAAAAAAATTCAAGAATCAGTTGTATTGTTGCCCCATACATTGCCATAACTTTTGTTATTTACACAAAGGTTTCATGTTTTCTTGTGGTTTCTTTAACAAGCTACTGCTATAACTTTACAATTAGGATGTAATTTAAAATAAATCGATCTCTTCCTTATTTTTTCCTTTTTTTGAAATTTAAATTTATTTTTAATATAAAAATTAGATTTTGATAACTACTCCACGAATTGATTTAAAATAAACCAATCTCTTCCCCATTTTTCTCCCCTAATTGATTCAAATTTTTTTATTTAATTTAACTACTTTTTGAAAATATTTAGAATTAATCAATATTTAATTTGTTTATTACCATTTGTATTTTAATTTATAATACATCTTTAGATTTTATATTATTTTATTCATTTTTTATTATTCTAAATTCAGATTATTATTATTTTTAAATTTTAATTATGATTTTTTGGAATATTTTATACAAATTATCATCTAATAAATTGTATATTTCATTTAAATTTGATCTTTTTTTTTTGTACTTTTAATTATCTTTTATTTATTATCATCTTATTATATTATTATATCATTAATTTATCTTTTTGACCAACAAATACGTATTCACTTTTGCAACTACTTTTGCTATGCCTCTACAACGAGTTAGACTTTTTCATAGGTTTTTGTGGTTGATGAAGTTATAAATACATTGTATTGTTGAAGCTTATGAAAATGAAATTATGAATATAGTGTAATTGTAAATAAACGAACTCCCTCTTGATTTTTCTCTTTGATTATATTTGAATTTATATTTTATTATTAAATTAGATTTTATCTAACTAGTTATCGATTTTTTTTTAATCCGAATAAACAAAAAACTTATTGTTTTTTTCTCTCGAATTTATATTTGAATTTATTTTTTATTATCAAATTTGATTTTATCCAACTAACTTTTGATTGGTTTACATGTTTGTTAAAAATTCAATTTTATCTTAATATTTTTTTATTATTTTATACATATTGTTATCAAATTAATTTGATTTTTTTCTTTATATTTTCGATGTTTTCAATTTTTCATATTTTTGTAAAAATGGTTTGTTGAACCTAAAAAGAAACATATAAATGGGAATTAAAATTTAAATGTTTGAAACATGTGGATGTGTATATATATATTTTTCAGTTTATTATTAATATTAATAATATTATTAGTAGTAGTATTCTTATTCTTATTTTATTATCATCATCATCATCATTATTATTTATTAAAAGAAGATAACAAAAAACCCTAAATCTCATCTTCTTCATCTTCTTCACTTAGCCACCCAAAAATCTCATTTTCTCCTCTGCAATCTTATGTCTTCGATCGTTTGTTCAACAACTCTTTCTTAATTCCATCATCTTGGCTAGCTTTTAGCCGACTTTTTTTTTCGCTTGCACACATGTTTTCTGCTTTTGTTTCTATTTCGAACATCATTTTCAACAATGAAGTTGTGGGATTAATAGTGTTTAAAGTTGGCTTTCAAGATCCAATGAGCAAAATGGTCACATGGAATGAAGATGATGAGACTCCCTACAACTGGTTTGGTGTCAAACACAATCATGCTTCCAATGGTCACATCGTCATGAAGTTGTAATTCCTTCAAATATTAATTTGCCATATTCATTTGCCAACAACAATTTCCTGGTAAAATCAATTTTGCCCTTTCTCACGTTGGAGGAAGTCCATTGTTGTATAGATATAAGTTTCAAACGACAATGACCCCATCGACTGCCCGTCATCTTCCCTTGCATAAAGGAACATATTGGGTGATTTTTATTTTTTCTTGTGAATGTTTAGATACTATGTATTTGTGGTTCAAGAATTTCTAAGGAGAGTGTATTTATGGTATTCAGGTTGTTTTTGAAGCAGTGTATCTCGCATTTTCTTTTGTACTTAATTTTTTTGTTTTAAGATAGTTTTATCATTTACTAATTAGTATTTTTTATTATATAAATTTGTTTTGCTATTTTTATAATTTTGAAACTTTTTTGTCATTTTTCTAAATGAAACTTTAAAATTTGTTGTTTCTCTTGTCAGTCCATGTTTTTTTTACTATTCTTACACCTCCACTAGATTAAGAAAAGGAAACTAAGTTCAACCATAATGAATAAAACTACACATTTCAAATAAAATCAAATTAAAATTATCCATCAACTATAAATCAAGTTACAACAATTCATATTGTTAAACTATATCCGTTTAAAAATTACAGAAATCTGTACATTCCAATTAAAGGATTTGATCGTAGAAATCTTCTGCTGCAACATTAGGATAAAGCGAAGATAAAGCCATTATCCTGAGATTGAAAATTTTTGAATTCATAGGTTAGAATAAAACCTTTCTTTTCTCTTGGAAATGTAACTCAGATCTTTGTTAATAATAAATTCATAACATTAACTTCATTTTTCTTATCACGCGTCCCAATACTACGTGGTCTATTATAGTCCACTCAATGGTAAGAAATCCACAATTCATTCCTAGCCAAAACATTGGATCTCTTTGATATTTATTAAAATTGAAAACCAAAGTATAGACTAAACATTTGCTTACTTTAGTATATATGGATTGTATTGGTGGGTCTTATCTCTATTTTTTGCGAACTCTAACATGGGCTAATCTGATTCGACCTCAAATTTTGTTTTGGACAATTTAGATCATTTATCCTTATATGGAAAGTAAGTGATCCATCATCCACTATCAAACTTTCGACTTTATTGTACTTCCTCGCTCTTTAACTTAAACTCGAACATGTGTGTAGTATGAACCACATCGGTGTGCAAATTATATCCTTTTATAGGTCAATTTATTCTTTCTCATGAAATAAATTTATCATTATTATAACATAAAGGTCAAATGTGTTTCTCCATCTAAATTTTCACACAATACTTCTTGTAAAAGTAGGATTTGAAACGTCGTTGTTTTGGTCTTAATGAGGAGAGTTATAAGGGGGTGGCCAATCCACGTGGGATTGTTTATGGATGTGAAATTAAAGGAATATGATATGTAGGACTATGGCTTAATCAATCTAAATTATTTGCTTTTGTTATCAATGCATGGAAAATAAAGCTCATCGACCATGCTATTTGTGAAAGACAAGTACACATTGGTCCATTTCAATGTTCCTTTTCTTGTCCCTATTTGCCATATTTATACCTTCCATTTAATTCGGTTGTTTAGGCATCAGCATTTGTCTACCGAATTCATCTATATTTCATTTCTTTTTTTTTTTTCTTTCTAATTTCCATTCTTCACCTTTTTGGTGTTCTTTGTACTTTCCTCTAAATTATTTCTCATTTTATTTAGCATCATTTGATAACCAATTAGATTTTTATTTGAGAAATTCTTATAAATAGAAATATTTCAAAAATATTTACATTTTATAGTAAAAAGTTCCAAAAGTGTTTGTATTTTTTGAACTTTTTGCTATCAAATGTAAATATTTTTAAATATTTTTTTTTATATTTAAAAAGGCCCCTTTTTATTTTAAAATTTTAAACTTATAAATAACTGATTCTATCTATAAGTTTCTTTGTTTGATTACCAATTTTCTAAGACCAATAATTTTTTTTTTTTTTGACAATTCGTTTAGAATTAATTATTGATAATCAATGTTTGTGTTTGAATATGTTGGATAATTAATATTTGAAAATTAAATATATGTATATGATTTATAAATTTTGTATATAGAAACAAAAATTAAATAATTACTTAACTAAATGTAAGATAACAATTCACGTAGTCATAAATTAAATTGAGTATTTTTTTTAAATATATATTTAATTAATTATTTAATCACATAAACAAAAATAAATGAGGGTTGTTTTTAAATATAGAAAAATGAACTAAAATATATACAAATATAGTCAAATTTCACTGTTTATCTTTGATATTATTTGCGATAGACTGCAATAGACTACTATATGTGTCTATTCGTGTCATGATAGACACAAATAGTAGTCTATCGCAAATAGATTATGATATTTTGCTATTATTTGTAAATATTTTTAAATTTTTTATCAATAAAATTATTGTTTTAGAATTATATATTAATTAACATACAGTAAATTATTTTATTTAATTACTAAAAATAATTAAATTAGTTAGATTACTACTAATCAATAATAAAATTTTGTAATAAATAATTAAAATAATATAAAATATTAATGGACCATATATTAATGGTAATCGTATGAGTTGTAATTTATAAAGTCTAAAAAATATATTTATATTTCGTAATTAATTAAAATTAATAGTAATGATTAATTGATATTGATTTATTAAATAATGAATCCATATTTTTACTTTTTATTTCCTAGACATAAAATTCTCACATGTCAATTGGATTTTAAAGTACTTAAATAATAACATCTAGATTTTAAAAAGTGAAATCTTGTGAAATCTTGTAAAACAAACACAAATATGAAATGAAATCAGATTGCAAAACTTATTAAAGATCCAACCCCTAATATTAATAATTAACTTTTTTCTTTACTTTTTGTTCTTATGTCTTTACAAAACTATTGATTATATCTTCTTTAGTTATTTATTTTATTTTATTTTCCAAAGAATATCCTTTGTTATTTCTTTATTTCTTTTGATAAAATAGAATACATTAAATCAAGAAGAGCAATTACTCGTTAGGTTACTATTATTGAAATCAGACCTGAGGAAGGGAAGTAACCAAGAAGGGGAATTTGAAACCCTCTCGCCGTCCAATTTGTTTGAAATCGAAGATCTTGGAATAATATAAAAAACTTTTTATATGGATTCTAATTATCCATTCCATTAGCTCCTCCAAAAGGATTCCATCTGGCGAAGAAGATAACGAGTTGCCATTGATGGAATATCTTCTCTAGTTACTCCTTTTCTTTTTGTTTATTTGAAAAGTAATGTACTCTTAAAAAGAGAGATGGAACCTCACGGACTAAGATCAAGGAACAAAAAAATATAACAAAACAAGACAATGAAACTACCAAACAACCAAATCCATAGATATAATTTATCAACATACAACTCAAGGAAAAAGATCCCAAGGAGAAATGTCTCCTTAGTTACCAAGAGGAAAAGCTCCCAACCACTTAGAACAACATATAAACATCTTGAACAGAATATCCAAGCTAATCACATGTGGAAGATGCAAAGAGGCACCAAGGACATACCTATTATGCTCACGCCATACATGGTAGATACTAGCACACAAATTAACTCTCCAAAAACTTATGCCTCAACCAATTCCCTTTGATAAAATGACAGATCCAAGTGAGCTTCGTATCCCAATACGATATCCTACGTAAACACCGACCTCACAAAAGTATGTCCTCGAAGATAGCCTTACTAAAAAAGACACTCGAAGAATAAATTTTCCCTAGACTTCACTCAACAAGTAAAAATAACACAATCACTAGGGATATCAAAACACCATCATCTAACACGATCACGTGTTTGCAACCAACTCCGAATAGCAAGCCAACAAATGAAAGCATGTTTGGGTATATTTCTGCAAAACAAAAGGTGGCTAGCCGAAGATACTACATGATGCCTAGCATGTAAAGAATCTCGAGCACTAACAACCAAAACCACACCAGAATGACAAGGGAGCCAGGTTGCACTATCTTCCTGGCTAACCTCAACAATAATCAAATGTACATGCACGAAAACGTGATAGATCCCTAAAAGTAAAAGGCCAGTTCCAATTCCTATTAAGACACATGAAATCCCCTTCCTTAGCATGAAGGGAACTATTTGCATCCTAGATAACCACAATATTAAGCTATTGAAGTATATGGCCCTCTTTTAACCACATGACATACCAAATCGAACAATGATGTTCATTACCAAAAGAAATTGAACCCAAGGACATCAAACTATCCCGAACACAAAGAATAGCCCTTCAACACTAATACAAAGACGTAAAAGTCTTAACGGACCAAATACACCTACCCTACAAACTATACACTCCCATCTAGGCAACCCACAAGGATCCATATCAAATTAGAGTAAGCCACAACAACTTCATGATAGCAACAACATTCCAAGAATGAATGTGGTGAATATCCAAACTACCGTCACAATACGGAATGCAAATTAACATTTGCCCAAGCAACCTTTGTACCCCCAACACTATCGACTGTCTTTATCCAAAAAAAAAGAAGTGAAGCAATGGATCAAATTCCTGAATAACTTTTGAAGGCAACACCAACACACTAGCCTGATATACTTGAAAACTTTGAAAAGCAGACCAAATAAACCTATAACCGGCCAGCATAAGATAGAGAGCTTTAGTAGAAAAACTCCTCACCCGAGTAGTAGCTCTCTTCAAAAAAGGCAGACAATCAAAATACGGTAGCTTTCTAGACAAAAGAGGTAAGCAAACATAATGTTATAAACATGAATCCTAAGGAACATGCATCAACCATAGCGTGTAACCCGAAGGTTCACAAATTAGTCGTAAACATGAACCCGAAAGTAAATGCATCAGTCATAATGTATAGTCAGAAGGTCCGCAGATCAGCCAAATGTGCACATATAGAGTCAAATGTGTACATCTGACCAAATAAGAAAAGTTAACAAGAACCCTATAACTTAACATCCATCAGTTTACATATAACTCCTTTGTTACATGTGCAGTTGTTAACATCTTAGGATAAAATTACCAGCATATCCTCAGTCAACTTTACATATCACCATGGTAAAAAAAATCCATTTAGTAAATAGCATTAAATCAAATAGTCCGGTCTGTCTATAATAAACAGCCTAATCAATCTATAATAACCAGTCCAATCAGTCTAAAACAAACCGTCCAATCAGTCTAAAATAACAATCAAATCATTATCATATGGTAGGGACGACTGATTTCGAAGGGAAACCAGTAGAGAGACATTTACCTTGGATTGAAATTCCGAAATTAATCCAAGAAATCAATTTCCAATAAAAACTTGAATTAACGTTTCAAACACTTTGTTTGCTCAAACTTTATTTCAAACTTCACTCAAAGACAAATCTACACATAAACCATAATTTAGAATTTAAAGTCCAAATCCAAACATTTATAACTAACCCAAAAAGTTTCATGGTCTTAATACACATCAAATAAAAATCCGGCGAGTGGTGGTGACTGGTGAATATACAATGGCGAACGACTAAAAACAAATATAAAAGTAAAAGAGAAATTTTACTTATGGTTGTCTTTAAATTTCATAATAAAAACATTAGTAGTTATAGTAAGACACATATTCAAAATTCATCTAAAGCATAAATTAGTTTTTCGATAGTGTATTAATGCTCATAAAAGAAAACCAATTTCAAAGAATATCATTAGTGTATTAGTAGTATATCAAGATTTTTTCTACATAAAATTTGAAGTATAACATTGATGTATTAGTATTATATTAATATTAACCCAAAAATCAAATTCAAGTGTAAAACACTGGTGTATCATTTGTATATTAGTATTTTTGAAAAGTACATTTGTGCAAGTATATCAATAATATATCAACACAAGTTCAAAATTCAATTTCGAGTGCAATATTGGTGTGTCAATAGTTTATCAACATTCATTCAAAATAACATATTGAACCATTATAAGTTGTTTATAATGTACTAGACAAATAATATTCAATAATAGATGAAGAGTGATTAAAATAAAGCCCACAAGTAATAGTAAATGAACAAACACTTTTTCCATGATAAATATGGTTTATGAATGATAAATTTGGTACATCCATTATATAACTCTTCTACTTTATATTTTTTACATTAATAAAAATCCACAGATAATAGCACATATTGAAGCACTTTTCACTAATAAATACAATATGTGAATGGTAATTTTGACATATTGATTTTATAACGTATATACTTTATGTTAGGTATATTAGTTAATTGATATATCAAATATAAAGTATATGAAATGATAGATATACCATATATAAAGAATATTAAATATACTTCTAATATTGATAGCATTGAATATGTCCTATCTCGCTCCGCTTAATTCAAGATTGTTACTATCTTTAATGTGTTTATATAGTATTTTTATAGGAATCAGACACCAATGAGGTAAAAATCGACCATTACGAGTCATTCAGGATTAATTTGGAGTAATTAGGAACTAAAAAGAGCACCGGACTTCAAAGGAGAAAATATAAAAAAAAATGCCCCTGGAGGCACAGTGGTATAGTGACACCGACACTGACACCCAAAGGCAGTAGGATCATATTTGGTGTAGCGTCGCAATGCTACATGAGCATGCAATGAAGGAAGGGTCATCGCATGCTCATAAGCCAACCCCTCTCCCTTTGTGTATCAGCAAGAATCTATAGTGCCGTAATGTTGTCCCTTAGTGTTGTGGCGTTGCATAGTCTTCTATATATATTCTCTTTCATTTTTAAAGTAAAGGAAGAGGAGAGTTAGTCTGATTTTGAGAGCTCTAAGCTCGGTTTTGGCCATTATTGGCAAAAACCCATGATATTTCTTTGTATTTTGAGATTTGTTTATACGTTTTGGCATCGGGAGTCGAATTCGATAAATGTTTGAAGGTCCAAACATTGATTTTGAGATTTTTTGGCATTTTCTATGGATTTTATAAGATTTTAATGTATGTTGTTGGGATTCTCTCTTTATTATCGATTTGTATTCCTTGCTTGATTGTCTAGAATTAATATATTGGTAGATTGAATTCACAACTTGATCGTTATTACTCTTATGTTTGTTCGTCCATGCTATGTATTTTGTTGGTGTCCGTAATTGCATCTAAAACATGCTAATTCGAGTAGGAATTGGTTTTCATTATAATAATGGTTAGATTGCTAGGATTATAGGATCACCCAATAGCAAAAGATAAGGAAACCTAAGGAATGAAAATATGTTAGGTTACATTTGGCCAATTTAACTTAATGTCATAATCAATCTATTTGCTTAATGCAATTAGTTAAGTAAAAAGGCTTGCGTGGCACTACTTAGTTAATTTAGAAATCAACATTGCATTTGTTTTTTTCTAGGGAGTTTATCCAGATTTTCGTGCATTCGAGTAGGCTTGAGAAGTGGATAACCCATGAACAATTGCATGATTAATCGATGAATCGGTCTATAGATAACCCGGAAATCTCTTAATCAGTGAAGGTAATCTCTTGTTTGCTCTTTTTTTTTTCCAATCTATTCTACTTTCCGCACTTTAAATTCATGCATTTAATTTTCATGTCAAACGAAACAACCCCAAAATCCTCTGTTTTTACTATATTTCATAGACTAACTCAGCTTAGAGAGATTCTATCATAGGCTCACTGTGGTTTGACCCCAAACTTGCCAATCTGCTACTTAGTAGTATAAGAAGTTAGTTCGTTGAAATATAAAAATTATTTGATTGGTGGAGAGAGGTTTATGATAACACTCAAAAAGCGTTATTTCTCTTAGCTTAACTTGAGATCGTTTCGTTTTTTAATGTGCTAAAAATATTATTTTATAGGTATCGATCATTAGGAATGTAATGAAACTAAAACGAATCAAGTCAAAGCTAAAACGAAAATCAAGTCAAATGGAAGAGAAAGAGCACGAAATTACGAAATTACTGCTAAGAACAATGTCGCATTACTTGACATGCACTATGGCACTATGCTGCAAGGCAGTAGGTGCCCAAACACTGTAGTGTTCCACTGCTTCGAACAACCTCTGTTGCACGCACGAGAGTGCCACGACGCTGCTCATTAGTGTTGCGGCGCCGATTACTGTTATGTATCACATTTTTTCAATTTTTAGGTCATTCTCTTTGGGGCTTTCAGCCTCTAATCCCATTTTCTCTTCTTCTCTTCTCCTTTCCTCTATAATTATTACTTTTTAGGAGTATTTTATGATTGTAAATCTCATCTTGGACTGAGTTCGTGTCTAAGGTGAGTTGTTAGTTTAGAGTTAAGTGAAATCCCAATTTTTATTCTTTGTCAAGCCTGAGATTGGTTCATTATGTGCTTCATATGAGTGTGTTAATTGGCAAATAGCAGTAAATCATAGCATTGGGTGTATTTTAACCTCTTTAACTGAGGATTAATGTAATATGTGTAGTGCAAATGTATCAATTGAAAGGTAGCAATTCTAAAGCATGTTTGCGTATAATTTCTAAATTGACTTGAGCAATCATTTTTTGTGGCATTAAATAATTAATAATCCAAGAATGAAATCGATTAGTAACCTTGGCTATCCATGTTCTTAATCGTTCTAGTGAGATCCCACTAAATTTCTATTAGACTAATTGAGAAGTAGTTAAGATAGATGTAAGATTTCTATGGACACTATCGAACCCAATTAATCAAGCATCTATGTTAATTAAATAATTAATTAGTATTTGGGCACTTGCCTCGGCTATCTGGATAAGTTGGCTAAGCATACTAATTCATGAGAAATAATTCTTAAAAATCTTATGATCAATCAAATATTAGGCGTGTCCTAAGTCCTAACTAGGCATTTTTTTTTCACTTTTCCTATACTTTTATTATTATTAGTTTTTTGCAATTTAAATTCCACAATTTACATTCCCACATTTTATTTTCCTCACTTTAAATTCTATACACCTCCAAACGCCCCCCACACCCCCCTGCGTTATTGCTTTAGCTAGAGAATTTAATTAGCTTGAAACTTCATTCACACTTCCCTACAGATTGACCCAAACTTGCCGCTATCGATATGTCATCGTAATGGTAGTGTTTAGTTCGATATTTATAAATTTTATTTGATTGTTGGAGGTTTGTAGGCTACGACAAATCTCCAGTCTATCAGTTTACGACGCCCATTCTTTCATCCATTAAAATTTGTGTCGTTTGAGATCTAATTATTTCTCTTTGTTAAATTTGTCTTGTAAACTTTAAAAACCCAAAAAAAATAAATATCCTTTTTCTTTGTGTCTACTTGTTCTATCATAGTAGACGATGATTGGTGCATCTATTATGTGGTTTTTAAGAGGTAAGCAGCTCAACAAGATGAAGAAAAGATAAGAGAAATTCATGAGCTTAGAAGTTGTTTATCTGAGCTTACCTCTCTTGTTTGGGATTTGTCTACTAGGCAATTAGAGGATGTAAAGACATGTCTGATGGATCGAACACATGTGCAGCGGAAGAAATACGAATCTAAAGTACTCTAATTAGGTTAATTTCAAAGAATAAGCATGTAGGTAAAACAAGTATAAAGGGAAAGAAGATATACAACCTTTGTAGACTCAAATCTTCTCCAAATCAACTTCAATCACCTGATGAACGGTTCGTAAACAACCATGAGAGTCTTTCAGACTATTCTCCAGTCTTAGAATGGAATGGTGGGATCTTGTGAATGACTAATTTGGAGAGGAAAATGGTAAGTATTTGAGAGAAAATAAGGGTTGAGATTATTAAATAATCTCATAAAATTCCCCTTCACCAAGAGTTCTAAAAAACATAAATCTCTTCCTTTTAAAGGCTATTTCATACAAAACATGCAATTTTGAGTTTGATGAGAATTTGACACTAAAATATCCACTAATTCAAAGTGGGATTAGTGGGGTAAGTACCTTCAATTGAAGATAACACTTAGCAATGCAAATGTTGGAATTTCCTACTCATAATTGGTGGATCCTTCCACTAACTTGGTCAAAGGTCAAAGTTTGACTCTCAAAGTCCAAACTTAACAATTTTTACTTTTTGACTTTCAAAGTAAAAAATCAATATTTTGACTTTCATTGCATTTTTTACCTAGTCAACAATTTTGACTTTTTATACAATTTTGACCTAGTCAACTTTGATGTTCATTGCAATTTTGACCAATTTTATTTATTTTAAAATTAATTCTAATAATTAACTTTAAAATTAATTCTAATAGTTAATTTTAAAATTAAACTAATATTAAATAATTAATTAAAAATTAAATTAAATTAATTTAATATTAAATTAATTTAATTTAATATTAAATCCAACACTAATCCCAATCAATATGATTCCCTGTTCATAATCTTGATATTTAAATATCTTATATTTTCTCTCTCTTTATGTTTAATTCACAATTATTAGGTTAAATATATTATATATATTTAACGCTTTGCTTCAAAAATCGAGTTTGAAACTTCAAATTCATTCGTCACACTGTTCTAAGGTTTAGTCTGATATGAGCTAGTAGGGGGACCTCATGAACCTACATATCATGGGCTCCAATGATCCGAGATTAACCAGCTAAACTCTTTAACCTAAGTATTAACCACCATTTTTTAACTATTGGGTTACTTCGCTAAAGCCCAGTAGTTGCACTCCCCTCAATATCGATATATTGTATCCATTCGATATAACCATGATTAGTAGGTTAACCCTTCACAGGTTGTTCGTAATAACGGTTGGGTCAAAAGCTATTTTACCTCCAAGATTACATTTTATTCCTTAAGTCTCGATGACCCTCTAATGAACAATTGGTTTGTGATCCAATCACTAAACCGAGTCACTCTCGAGCCAATTAGAGGGTAGGGACCCTTGTTCGAGATTCGGATTTAGCACTTAAGGGAACAACCTTTCTACTATCTCTACAAGCAGGTAGGAGTGAATTTTGTCTTGCACCCTATGTCCCCAGCTATTTACCCGATCTTACCCTTGAAATGGGAGGCTTATTGAACAGGGCTTTGTTGAGCCAACCCTTACCCATGCAAATCTAAGGTTAATCCTGAATAAACAGGAACTCATAGTTAGCTCAGGATTAAGGTCAAGTTACCTAGGTCATCGCTTTGAAATAGTCAGTCTTAAACAATAAACAACGTTATAAAGTAAGAGTGACTTATTTCCTTGTCCGATCTTATATAAACTCATTTTATAGGATGCCCCTACTCCTCATGAACAAATAGAGATCACTTCGTTTGTAGCGCTTTACAACAAATTGTAACAACTACAGAGTGGACTACATTTGATGGTGTTACCAGAATAAGACACCCAACCTTATTCATATACTATAGATCTTTTTGGCTATTTACTCAAACTTCATCCATCTTTATGTTGCCACATAAAGTTCAAGTATTCATATAATAGCCATGGATCTTTAGTTTACTAGATTTAGGTTCTTTCTAACACGAAATGGACAATTCATACATTCAATAACAACTTTATTGAATAAAACCTCAAGAACATCTTTAATGATAACAAAATAAGTGTATTATTTACAAACCACGAGTTTCAGGACATAAAACCCAACAATGTTGAGTTTGTTCACTTAAGAATCCATCTGAATCGTATCCTCAGCTACAACGTACCTTCTATTACCTCTCAAAAAGAGCTAATTTTATGTTCTTAATCCTATTGCTTTGAATAATTCTTATGCTTTAATTGTCTTATTTGTAGGTAAATCGATCTTAGAGAGCAACTGTGTTGTTCCGATGAAAATCGAGCCAAAAAGAAGCAAAAACGAGAGTTGGATGCACCATATTGAGTAAAGATGTTAAAATGACCAAATTGCCCTTGAGGGCAGTGTTGCAACCCTCCCTCGTGTTGGAATTGGTGTCCTAATTCTCCTGGAGTCTCGTTGTGTAATATATACACATTGTTATGAAAAAAATAAGAGTTATTTTTTCTAGTATTTACTCATATCCAATAAACAAAGCTCCATGGTTATCGTAAGTAAACTTAAGCATGTATAATAGATATACAAGTGGATCATTCCTTAAGAGATAACCTAAATAGGTCTGTAGTATAAGGATTAAGGTGGGATACCTGATCCTGGTGACATTACGGATACGACCCGCTTTGTAGAGGTTTGCAAGTGTTGTAAACTACTATAGATGGTAGATCCTGACCATTCATATGGAGACATACGAGCGGGGGTGTCCTATACAAAGAGTTTGTATATGATCGGACCACGAGATGATTCGTCTCTGTATATAACGTCATTGATACTGGAGACTTACATCTCACCTAAACGACCATAGGTGACATGACCTCAATCCTGAGTATTTTGGGAACTCCTGCCATTGTGGGCGGTCATTTAATTAGTATGGGTGAGAGTGGCCAGATTGCCAACTCAACATGCCTATCCTTTTGGGGACTTGTTTGATTTGGGAGCTAGGAACTTAGTTACACAAGATGGAATTCACTCCTTCTTCGAAACAGAGGTAAGTAAATAGATTGCTCCCTAAAGGCTGATTCCAGGGCTTGAACATAGTGGCCACAGCTTCTCTTTGAAAGAGAGGACTCAATTATATAGGACTATGACTTATGTTCATTAGAGGGATTAGTGGTACTTAAGGAGTTAGATGTAACTACAGGGGCATAATGGTTATTGGCGGAGTTGTACTTACGAGCGATCTGTGAAGGGTTACCGCACTGTTAATTGGTTAAGATGGACACATAATATATTTTTAGTAAGGAGAGTTCAGCTGTCGGTCTTTAGTGGAGTGTCTGACAGTTAACGAATGGTGGATCCCATGATTAAAGAGTTTAGTCAGTTATTTACGTACCGTTGGAGCTTTGAGCTACAAGTTCATAAAGCCCCCTTGGTAGCTCAATGAATTCAAGTTCAAAATCATTTCTTGGTGTTAATTTGAAATGTTCAAATTGATAAGAAGTAATTCGATTATATATGATATGATCGGTATGATGTATGAGAAACATCTAGTAGAGGATTAATGTAAATGAGATTTACATTAAAGACCATATAATATAAAAGAACTATGGTTTATATGTTTCATGAGATGAAATATTAAAACTATAGGTTATAAGAATACTATGGTAGGTTATCCTGTATATGACGCTTGATTTTATGAAGTGAATTATGGATGATATGCGATGGGAAAATTGCGTTGTGCACTCAAGTTTCCTCAACGAAATCCAAGTGTAAATTCCACTGAGTTTCCTGGTAAGTCCAAGGTTGAACACAGAGATTTATGAAAATAGATTGTGATAGTAATTTTTATGAAAACTTTGTGGTAATCGGTAACTAAATTAATGGGTGTGTTGTTGATTGCGTTAATGAAAAATAAACAAATGCAGCGGATTTGAGAAAAGTCAGTTGTGTGATAGATGCGCTGTGTATGCGGATGAACGAGTTGAGAAGATCTTTAGCTAACGTTACATGGGAATGCGTTAAACTATGCGATCATGCTACAAACATGTACAACAAGTCATTTTCCAATGCAAATGCGATGCTCCTAAGTCTAGGACGCATGTGTTGAATGAAAAAGTGTCCATAGAGCTTATCCCTAAGTTTCTACTCTTTTCCCATGCGATGATGCAAAATGCATAAAGACAAGGTGACAGCATATAATCATATCTTATCTCTAGGATGCATGCGATACGTTGATAACAAATAGTGCTAATCCCTAAACTCCTATCTCTTGATTATGCGTTCTAATCTAACTCTCCCAAGCCTAGATTCTAACCTGACCTTCCTAAGCCTAGATCCTATCCTTAGACTACCCTCCCGAATATCTTTAATGGACGAATGAACCCTACATAATACAAGATGATCGCATAGTATGAAGATTCCCTAGTTTTGCTAGTTCAATGCTTCTCAACCCATTCAACAGAGTTAGCTACTCATGCGTAAATAACATAGAGTGAACAGATATAGAGAAGGAAATTCCATTTTTATAAATGAGTGCAGTACAAAATAACAATAGAAGTTAATGGTAGAGAGCCTGGTAGCAAGTCCTTGCTGACCGAGACTTTTACACTGTAAATCTCTATTTGGTTCCAAAGTTGTTCCCGCTTCCGCAGGCGTCAGCCCTCTCTCTATCCTTGAAGCTTTCGATGCTCTCCCAAGCTTAACAGAATGATCTATCGGTACAACCTCCTCTCTTGCGTCCGCCTTAAAACGAAAGAAAACTATGAACAAGGACGTGCGAACTGATTAACTGATCAACCTCTTTTCTGAAGGATGCCCTTGGTATTTATAAAAGATCCACGGTGAAAGTCGGCTTCTCTCTCATGATTGTACAGATGGGACTGCTTTAATTCCTGACCGATGTGCTGAATATTTGTCACCGAAAAGCTGAAGGTACTTGTGATTGTTATCGGTTGTCAACTTAATTCGGATTCGACTATCATCAGCTTTCTGTCCCATTGTGATTAATTAGCCTTTCACCCAGATACGCCAACCATCTTCTACTGACCAAGTCGCGACAATCCTTTTCGGACAAATATTTGCGAACACGATCACCGTAAAGCATTGCGATGATGTTGCACTCAAACAATGATTTTCTATGATCGCAATTTCTGCCTTGCATTATCACATATTCTGCACAAAAAATACAAAAATCAACTGTTCTAATGCGATGAACGCATGCGACAGTAATATTATGAAATTGATGCTTAATGGATGCAATTTAACATGTTTTATCAATGCAAGCCAACATTGTTTAAGAACTTAGCACTATGATAACGTGCATTTCTGCCCGTTATCACACCCCCAAATTTAAACAATGCTTGTCCTCAAGCATAAACTAAAGACTTCCTTTAGCAAGTCAACCACAATGTCCTTTTACTAGATTTCTCAAGGATACTTCGTTCAAATCCTATATACCAAAGTTTCCTTAAGCCTTATTCAAGTCTCTTCTTGAAATATTTCTAAGACCTAGGGACTGCAAGCTTAACTTTCAAAAGGACTTTACTAATTTCCAGAACATAGCATGATTTATTTTTAAAAGAAAAAATTTTCACCGGGGTGTCAAATGATTTTATCCTTGCATATTTCATGACATATTATTTTTTTTCTGAATTGCACTGATCCAAAGGCCTTGCCTTCGTTTTGGCTTGCCCCCACGTGTGTCATGCGAACATCCAACTATGAGCAATACACTCTTTCTCAGACTAAACTCATACCTACTTGGGAGCAGAGTTGTGGTCATTTATTTATACGTTGATCCTGGTGACTTACTTTCGTTTTGGCTTGCCCCCACGTGTGTCATGCGGACATCCAACTATGGGTAAGTGTCGTTCACAACTTTAATCTTATCAACATAGGTTTCCCATTGCGATGACAGTGGAGTTATTATCTCAAAATTTTTCCTTTTTTTTTTTTATATAAAATAGCAAGGTCGAAATATTCACCCCTAAATTTAAAATGCGACAATGTCCTCATTGCCAAAAGATTGAAATAAGTCATGCGATGTTCTTAGGAAGTTTCGTAAAGAGAGTTTGAAAGAAAGCTAACAAACCCCTAACTTCTAGAAATATTTTATGAGGTGATGATCTTAAAGTTAAGATGACTCTAATATATACGAAAGAAATAGAAGCATATTTTTTATCATTGAAATTATACTTGGCAAAAAAACAACATGCGGTAACTTACTAAATTTATCTATGTCAAATGAATGCGGTAATGAAAGAGGATACGGTGATAAAACTTTTAAACTAACATGCGATGTGATAGCGCAAAATTTGAAATAAAGATAAGGAAGAATACACCCCCAAGTTTGCATTGTCGCCCGCATTGTGTATTGACACATCCATCTTTGCGGCGATCTATTTTCTTTGTATTGCAGTGACGGAGTGAGATAATTTGCTACTTCATGTAACATCTCTGCAATCCTATGCCTTAATCGTTGTAAACAAACAGAGAGAGGGTCAAATTATTTTAAACAAAACAAAATTCATTATCGCAATCTCCCTTTTTTTTATTTTTATTTATTTATTTTTTTTAGAGAAGTAAGAATGATGCTGATAACAAAAAGGTAATTGCGATAATAAATAACGAGATGATAGAAGTTCATGAAGTATTTCAGGCAAGAAAAGGACATTCAAAATGATTGCGTCCCTGTCAAGTAAATACGATTTACTAAATGACGGCCTGAAGAGACTAGACAATCGTGAATGTTTCTACACGATAGACACTCAGCTGGCCGATGAGCTAAACAATCATGCAACTTCTGCTAAACGATTGCATAGTTTTTGTTAAATGATTGGGCATCATCTATACGATAGACACTTCAATCTCCCACTTGCTCAATCGGATTATTCTCCTCTGGTCTCGTCCTCTAACCAAATCCACAAAGAGCCCACATTTGTGGATTCTCACACCGAGAATACCAAGGTAACCACTGTGGTGGTGGCATACTCAACTCGACACTGTCGAGGTTAGTTGGAAGACGTTTGTGGTGTTCGTGTGGAGTCTGTTGTGTTTGTGACCTTGGTGATCGCTTTGTTCGAGTTCGTTGTGATTGTGCAATGTAGCGGTTGAAGTGTTTGAGTGTTCGTGTTGCTGTCTTGCTGTGAACGAGCGTTCATGATCAAAGGCATTGAAGATGAGTCTTCAAAGGTGTGTGTATTCTTTCCCTTGATCGTTTAATAAAGCATGTTGTAATTTTGATTTGTGCATAGCCTTTTTGTTTCCATTCGTGTATTGTAATTATTAATGTTCATATACGATTAACATTTGGAACAATCCTTCCGCTGCTCATGAAAATCCTCGTGTCTGATTTCCTTCAATTGGTATCAGAGCCAGGTTATTCTGATATTCCAAATTTCACTTATGTTTTGAACTTCTTTTATAGTCGTGGTGGGTTTTTCTGCATTGCGTTTAATTGTTAAATGTGTTTGTGGATGACGTTGATGGATGTTTACAGGTCTAATTGCCTCTGTTTAAAGATTTCTTTAAATTACAAAGTGTTAATTTATAAGGGCCCCTGTTTTTCTTGGCATAATTAACATGAAATCGAGTCTGTAATTTAAAGTGTTTGAGTTAGTCGAGTCATTCGTGAGGAAGTTGCGAAGCATGGAGATGTGGTTCTTAGCGAAGAAGAAGACCAAGAGTTTGGTCGTGTCGTGTAGCCTGAGGTGAACGATCATTGGGATTTAACTAAACGATCGTGTAGATTTTTCTATACGATCGTGTAGTATTTACTAAATCATCGTTTAGCTAATGCTAAATGATGGGGTAAATCATTTACTCTATCGTGTAAAGTTAGTTGCTTGATCACATAGACACTGGAGGTAGACGATCGTAGTGGAAGCATATGATGCTCATCATTTAGAAGAAGGTTCGCACTAAATGATCGTGTGGTTAGCATAGCTCATCGCATAGTTACTGATTACACGATCACACGGTATACGATACGAAGGAGCTCGCTTAGCGATCGTTTAGACGATCGTGCTTCACCGCACCATTGTCATTTAGACAATCGTATAAGGCTTGCGTTATGCAGAGCGCGTTGCACGATCTCGTACCTCGTGCTTTATCGCATAGTAAAGGTACATGATTGTTGTTAAATAATCGTTTAGCTCTAGAAGCGTAGGTAAATGATTGAGCAAAGCGTTTGTTCTTTCGTGTAGACGATTGTGGGGAAGTTTGGAACACGATCAGTGGAGACGCGTTGCTTCGCTCGGACAGTTCAAGACTCGGTTTGCTTGTTTGAACCAGTGACTCCTTGGTTTATTTATAGTTAGCTTTAGTTTTAAGGATTTGAGACAATTTTTCTCGGTTCATCAACATTTTTACGAAGATGTGGTTGATTGAAAAATGTGATCTCTGGTTCTAAATGGCTGGTTATTTTCAGCCATGGTGGAAATGTGCTCCATAACTTCAGAGGGGGTTTTGTTCATAAGTGCTCCACTTGTAACTATATCGATATTACTTTTGTCCTACTGTAGTAATCCTTCATAAAAGCAGTGATTCAGTAGGTGATCTATGATTTGATGATTGGGATGTGCTTAAATCTCTCCCACTAATTGAATAATCAATCTCCATGCCCCTGTAGGGTGCTGTAAATCTCTTTCCTTATTCTAGTAGCTCTAGATACTGAAACAAATTTATCCAGAAACCTCTTTTTCATCTCTGTATAGGTGGTGGTGCACCCATGGTAGATAATACAACCAATCCTTCACGTCATCCTTTAGAGAGAACAAAAAGACTCTACGTTAAGCTGCTCCTAAGTACATTGTGAAGGTGCATTCCACTATACAAGATGTGGATGTCCTTCAGGTACTTGTGTGGGTCCTCACCTGCACGTCCAAAAAAGTAGATAATAAGTGAATGAGATAGATTTTTAACTCAATGCTTGTGGTCTCGGGTAAGTGATGCAAAGAAAGAAAAAGAATCAAGAACAAACAAAGAACCGAAAACCCTTAAAAAAAACTACTTGACTCCCCGACAACGACACCAATTTGGTCAGAGCGAATTTCAACGTTTAAACGTGGACCAAATAATTTAATCGCATCCACCACAAAAAACTTCTAGTTATAGTGACAAGTTCGGGTCGAACACAGGGAGATCTTGAAATTCTTAATTAAAGTGTTTTCAGCCCGAATGTAACCGAATGAGGGTTTTTGAAATTTATTTTTTGTAGCAAATAAATATAAATTCATAAAATAAAATAAAGCATTGAAATTAATTTGAGAAAACCTAGCTTGGGTTATTGTTGAATTTTTCTATTCGATGCATTTGATCATAGAATTCTCATTATTAGAGTCAAACAATTGTTTATACATAATCAATTTAATTGGAATGGTCAGTTAATTGGACCTAATCAACTAATTAGCCCAATTTAAATAAACGAACAACATGCAAATTTAAGTTGACCTAATTACATTAAAATATAGGGCTAAGTTAGGTAACAGGAACAACCTTAATTAAATATTCGATTGATTCTATTATAGGTTGGTTAGAACAATACTCATCTAAATGATTTATAAACTAACCTAACCTATTGCTTCTCATTCAACATAGTGAAAGAATCCGAAGACAATTTATGAAATTATAATAAAGCGATAATAAATGTCATAAGTCTACAACAATGGGGAAAAATCACCCTATGCCTAAGCTAAAATTACATAGCTCATAATCGATATGATGATTAAGGAAGAATCGTTTGAGTACATAAAAGGACTAAAGAAAAGTAGAAAACAGAGAAGAAAGCAGGAAAAGTTGGCTGGATCCGGAGTTCAAAAAACACTATTGCGATAGAATGATATTTATAAAAGTCGAGTTGGCACTGCGGCGTTGGGTGGAAATTAGGCCTCGGGTGGGCGGCTCTTACTGCACTATCAGGCTGGCGCTGCAGCGTGTGTGCGCGCGTCCATATTTTGATGCTTAATGCAATCCAGGAAACATTGCTCTCTGTCTCTCGGCGCCGAGGGAGGCGTCTGACAGGGTAGCTACCCCATGCCCTCAATGGCGATTATGTGATTTCAACTTCTCTTTCCTAGTCGATGCCATTTGATCTCCGTCTTGACTTGTTTTGACTCCATTTTATCATCAACACTCAGATCTACGTCTTAACTACTTGAAATCTGGAAAATCATGAAATAAACACATAAAACTTAGGAACATCTCGAATTAAGTGGAACAAGATAGCACATTTTTTGTGCTATCAATATAGTTTATGAGAACTATATACTTGTAATATATGATTGATTATGTGTGTACATATATGTATGTATGTGGGTATATATGTATATGTATGTCTGTATACGTATGCATATGTATATGGACGTAAATAAGGTAGATCTATAAGAATTATATATGAAACTAGATACATTTTGATCTCTGTTCAATTATATAAGCATATAACACGTAAAATTCATTGGACAAAATAAATATCGAGCACCGGAGTCAAATTCCTTATAATCTCCAGTCGTTCCATCACAGACACTGTTGTTACTCAAGGAAGGACATTCCATCATGCCACCCGACGTCTAATACTTTGAAATCAACGTAAGTGATATAAACTAAGGTTTATATTCAAAAGATATATTTTTCAGTTGCAAATTTAATTGCAAGACATGATATAACATTAATTTAGAAATATAAATAATACAAATCCCAGTTTATATCAATTCAATTTGCAATTAAAGGATATATCATTCAAACATAAAAATATATAAAAATCATTCCGTGACCCGTTTACTAACAACTAAAATAACTGTAAAGTTTTTGTTAGAAAAATATTTAGGTTGTATAGCCCCGACTGTACCCAATAAAAAATTGTCATTTCACAATTTTTATTTAAAAAAAAATTAATTAACAAATGATCATTTTTGTGTGTGATGAAAATTGGAGTACGAAGATTAGGTGTAACTTCAAGTGCACCTAATCATTGGTCTTTGTCAAATACGTATCCATCAAATCAAAGTTTGATTAAAATATGGTGAAGCAATAATGAATATTGTCTTTTAAGGTTGGAAAAATTTCTTAAAGTGAAATAATGTATATTAATGACGGAATGTAAACTATGAAATAAATTATATGAAAAATGATCTATACTCTACGGAACGAAACTTACTGCAGAAAGAAAACTGGAAATGGAGAAGGTAACTCGCAAAAATACATGAAATGGAGAAACAAAAATGAAGTTGGTCTAAAATGGAGAGATCTTTAATCGACAAATTGTAGAGCCGAAAACGCTAGCAAAATTATGGAAAATAAACAAACTATTACGTAAAATATAGAAGAATCATATCTTGTTCCAAATTAAAATAGTTAAAGCTATATTTACAGTAGAAAAACATAATAAATCAATAGTACTATATAAAGTGGGCGTCTTTATCCATGCTCCATAATCATAATGAAATGTAGAGTTTACTTCCAAGTTTGTAATTGAAGAAGGCAATTCTATTGAGGCATGGAGAGTGACCAATCTGATTGCGTTTCAAAATTACGTGGGACCCACTAGTCGATATTCTTATCATTACCATTGTTGTTAATGTTACGGTATAAGAAGTATGAATTTGTCACATTTACTGTTATTATTATTATTATCGTTACCGTTATCGTTTAACCTTAAACGGTAATGGTGACGATAAATATGATAAATTTATAATTCAAAATAAACATGGTACAAAGAAATTCAATTACATTTGCGATTATGAACTATAATGATTGACCTATCAACACATCTGAGTACGATTACACTATTTTCATAATGGATTGGTAAAGTGGCCTAATTTTCTAAAATCATATCTTGCACTTACTAATCAATTAAAAAAATAGTTTTAATGCTAAAATTAATTGAATGAATAAAATAGTTGAAAAATTGTTTCCATAGCTTTTCATATGCATTCATTATGACATTATCACTACTACCAAAATAATGTTTCAACTTGCCGATCAACATAGATAAAAAAAAGGAAAGGAAAAAGCACTCAACGCATACAAAAATTGGAGAAAGCAATGAGATTGAAATAGAAAGATGAGAATCAGAGAAGAATTCCAGAAATGAAGAATAAACTGTTATTACAAGCAGTGAAAAACAACTTCAAAGGTTGTTAAAATTAGTTATACAAGTTGTCTATAAATACATTTGTAAACTACTTGTACATTCAAGAGAGAAAAAATAGTTTGAGAGATAGATAGCTATAGAGAAAAAAAAAATGATCTTGTAATACTCTTTGTAGTTCCCCGATTAAAGAAAATTATCAGCTTCTCCCATGGATGTAGGCTTCCTTTGGCCGAACCACATAAAATTCTTGATGTTCTTCTTCTTCCCTTCATCTTCTTTACCTTCTTGATCATTTACCTCGACACTCAATCGTTTAGAAGAATTTCGGCCACATTTTCCTTCTGTTTTTCCCTTTTCTCTCCCGGTTTCGTCTGCAAGAAAAAAAAATTAGGGTTAGTCATTAAAGCTCCTCTAATTCTCTGAGTGCTTGAAGTAAATCGTGGCCATCAACAGGTAGGGTGAAGATTATTCTTCACGAGGATTGTGCTTTTAGCACACAGTTTTGTTTTAGCTAAAAATCTTCCAGTTGTATTGTTTTTGTTTCGGGCCAGGCTTTCTACTGAAGCCCAAATAGTTTTGTTTCAGTCAGCCCAAATACCATTTCAGTCCAACAAATGGTATCAGAACCTGCAAGAAAACTTCAAGATTAGTCAAAGATTCATAAAGAAAGTTAATCTTGGAGTTGTGGAAATTAACAGACAAAGAAATGGCAGTAGCAAGATATGATATTGAAAAGTTTGATGGGAATGGAGACTTTGGCTTGTGGAAAGCCAAGTTCAAAGCAATTTTGGGGCAACAAAGGGCTCATAAGGCCCTTGATGATCCAGCCAAGCTACTTACTACTGCAACAGAAGAAGAGAAGGAGAACATGGAGTTAATTGCTTATGGCACACTTGTTCTTAATTTTTCAGACAATGTTTTAAGACAAGTGACTGACCAAGAAACAACATTCAAGATGTGGGGTAAGCTGAATAAGCTCTATGAGACAAAGAATCTGCCCAACAAGCTTTTCCTAAGGAAAATGTTTTTTTACCTTCTAAATTAGTTCTTCAAAATTCTTGATAGAAAACTTAGATGACTTCAAAAGGATTACTACTGAATTCAAGACTCAAGGAGAAGAGATTGAGGTAGATAATGAAGCCTTTGTGTTTCTAAACTCACTTTCAGATTCCTATAAGGATATCAAGACTGTCCTAAAGTATTGTAGAGACTCTTTACTACTAATATTATTATTTCAGTCCTTAAAATCAGAGAGATGGAGCTCCTAACCAACAAGGAAGATAAGCCCAGTGCTAAGGATTTATTTGTTAAGGGAAAGTCTAAACAAAATAATAAGGAAAATGAGAAGCAAAACTTAACAAAAGAAGGCAAAGAGAAAACCATGGATGTAAATATTGCAAAAAGTTGGGACATCTAATCAAAGATTGTAGAACCTTGAAGTGGAAAAATAAGCAGAAGAACAAGCAACCACGACCTCAACAGAAAGTCCAACAAAATCAGTTAGGTGAAGGCTCAGTTTGTGAGGATTTTTACTTCTATTCAGATCCCCTAGCTACATTAAATTTAAAGGCAAATGAAGAATCTAATAAGAACCTAGATTGGGTTCTAGACTCAGGGTGTTCCTTTCATATGACACCCCACAAGGACTGGTTTAGCACATATAGAGATTTGGATGGAGGCTCAGTTTACATGGGTAATAATAACTCATGTCCAGTGGTTGCTATTCGTTCTGTATCACTCAAGCTTGAAGATGGATCAGTCAAACTATTGAGAAATGTCAGATATGTGACTAAGTTGAAGAGAAATTTGATTTCACTATGCATGTTTGATTTAATCGGCTGTGAATATAGAGGAAAAGAAGGCTATTGTGAAGTTTTGAAGAACAACAAGCCTATTTTTAGAGGGTTCAAGATAAATGGTGTCTATGTTGTTCAAGGAGTTCAGAAGATGCATTCAACTTTGGTTGTAACTCAGAAACAGCCCACTGAAGGAGATCTTTGGCACAAAATACCCTCACACATTAGTGCCAAAGGTCTACAAGCTCTTACTAATCAGGGAATTCTACCTAAGGGAATTCATCAAAGCCTATATTTCTGTGAACATTGTGTGATAAATAAGGCTACAAGGGAGAGTTTTGTAAAGGCTTAGCATACAACCAAGGCCATCCTTGACTATGTGCATTCGGCCCTATGGGGTCCCTCACCTTTCCAATATTTGAGTGGAGCCAGGTACTTCTTAACCTTTGTGGATGATTACTCTAGAAAATGTTGGATATTTTTCCTTAAATCTAAAGACTTAGTATTTGATAAGTTCAAAGAATGGAAGACTATGGTTGACAAAATGTGTAACAGTCAAATTAAGTGTCTAAGAACTAACAATGGGCTTGAGTTCTGTGTAGAATATTTTAATGTTTTTTTGTAGACAATAGGGAATTATTAGACACAAGACTATTAGGTATACACCTTAGCAAAATGGAGTGGCAGAGAGATTAAATAGAACAATTATGGAAAGAGTTAGAAGCTTATTGTCAGATGCTATTCTCCCTGAGAAATTTTGGGCTGAGGCAGCATTTTACACTGTCTATACCCTTAATAAATGACCTCATGCCTCTCTTAATCTACTAACTCTTGAAGAAAGGTGAACCAAACAACCGCCAAACCTAAATAATTCAAGGGTGTTTGGTTGCACAGGATTTGTCCATCAGAACAAGGGGAAATTGGCTGCACGAGCTAGAAATGTATGTTTTTGGGTTTCACAGAAGGAATGAAGGGATTTAGAATATGGCATCCTACAGTGAAGAGGTGTATTATTAGTAGAGATGTTGTTTTTAGGGAGACTGAGATGTTTATGCAAGAATCTACATCTAGTGTCACAGAACCTCAAAGGAAGAATGATGCAATTGAGGTGGAGCTAGCTCTGATCCTTCAAGCTCATAATCACATTTTGATCAACTACCTCATCTTGAAGAAGAAGTAGAAGATGTTATTTCTGATCCAGAACAAGAAGAACCAGATTTGAGGGGGTACAGCCTGGCTAGAGATAGGCAAAGAAGAACTATTGTGCCACCTTCAAAATATGATGACTACTTAGCTCTAAATACTTCGGATTTATATAATGAAGCAGAACCCTCAACATTTGAAGAAGCAGTAAATTGTCCTAAAGCTAAGTTGTGGATAGAAGCAATGAATGAAGTTGTTGATTCACTAGTCAGAAATAACACTTGGGAGTTGACACTTTTGCCCAAAGTCTGCAAACCAATTGCATCCAGATGGGTGTATAAATTTAAGGAGGGATTTCCTAATGATCAAGGAGCGAGATATAAAGCTAGGTTGGTAGCTAAGAGATTTACTCAAAGACCAGGTGTTAACTTCAATGAGATATTTTCTCCAGTGGTCAAGCAAACTTCTATCAGATTCTTACTGTCTATTGTGGCTCAAAATGATCTAGAGTTAAGCAACTTGATGTTAAAACAACTTTTTTACATAGTTTCCTAGAAGAAGTTATTTACATGAGCCAACTTAAGGGATATGAAGTCAGAGGGAAAGAAGACCATGTTTGCTTACTTAAAAGGTCTATCTATGGTCTTAAACAGTCCCCTAGGTGCTGGATAAGAAGATTCAGTGACTTTGTGCAAAAGAATGGTGTAACGTCCAATTTTTTTTTTCCTATTATACTTTCGGTAATTTCTAGTATTAAAGAGAATTTTTGGAATTTTGGAAATTTATTTGGATTACTGAGTTGTAATTACTAATAAAAAGATGTTTCGATTTAATTGTTTAATCAAAGGAAATTGTGAAATTTGGACTTTTGTCATTTGAATTTAATTTTGGAGTTATTGTCGAGAATTTACTTTAAATTAAGAAAATTTATTTAATTTGGATTTTTGGAATTTCAAGAGAAGAAGGAAAGAGTTTTAAAAATATATATATTCATATAATATAATAACTTAAAATAAAAAATTTTACTTTATTTTTATTTTATATTTTATTTTTCTTCTTGATCTTCTCTCCCTCACCCCTCTCCTTCCCCCTCACGCCAACACTCCTTCCCCCCGATTCCATCCCTATGTCGCAGTCGAACCCTCGCCAGCAAGTCGCGTTCGCCCGTGACCCAACCAAGCTGCGTTTGCTCGTGACCCAGCACCATCGTCTCTCTTTGCATCTCAGCCACACTGCCCGACGTTCCATTCCCCGAACAGCCCAGCCGCGCGACTTGCGATTCCGCCCCATTCGCTGACGCCGAAAGTCGCCCCCCAGCAAGGCCAATCGTTCACTCGCCTAGCCAACCTCCAAGATGCAAGGTCGCGCCACACCGATGCTCGTCCAGATATTCTGTCATAGATCTCTTCTGTCATGCGCCCTTCTGCACACCGACCTCACCAGATCTGTCGACGTCGTCCTCGTTCGTCCAGTGTCGCCCCGCCCCTGTCGTCGTCTTAGGTGCTGTTAGATTTGTTTGTAAGTTTGTGCTATTTTAATTGGATTTCTTGGCGGATAGTGTTTTGCTTCAATCTATTGATACACATTTGTTTGAGATTTAAAATCAAGTTTTGGAGAAGCGTTGGAGTTTAAAGTATGCTATCAAGAGGATTTGGAAGTGGTTTCGACAAGCTTTTAGGTAGTTTTGGGGTCTTTGTTGATCATTTTTGGATACCCACTAAGTAATGACTTATTTATTGTTTCAGTTGTGATATAAAAGGTTAGAATTGAAGGTTCAAAACGGCTGTCCATCGAGAGTAAAGGTTGGATTTATGACTAGAGTTATTGGGTTGTATTGATTTTGTAGCATGAGGTGATGTTCGGACCAACACACTTTGAGTAAGATTATTAGGAATTATTTGGTTAATTTGGTTATTGGAACTAAGCTCTTCTTATTAATTGTAAATTTGGTTGATGTTAGGCCTGATTCAAGATTCATCTAAGCTAGAAGGAAGATTATTTTGCTTATCGCTTAGACATAATTTTGAGTAAGTAATCTTACTGCTGGAATTGTCCATAGGCCAGGCACTAGATGTATGCTAGTATGATGGATGAATATTATGACAGAATGATGGCATGATGGCATGATAGACTGATAGTATAGTATAACCGATGCATGTTCTTGTATGAGGAACTGAACGATTTATTTGTGCACGTAGATACTTGAATGCTAGCATGAGATGATATTGATTCCGTGAGGTTGTATCTGATTTGTGGATATTGAGGCATATATATATGTTGTAGAGCCATGATGTTGAGGCATATATGCATGTTCTATAGTCATGATGTTGAGATGTATATGTATGTTATAAAAGCATATTGTAATAATTGTGACGTTAAGACTGATTAGGAATAATTATGCAAGAATTGAATAAAGTCAAAGTTCTACTCAAGTCAGAATTTGAAATGAAAGACATGGGCAATACAAAGAGAATATTAGGCATTGATATAATCAGAAACAGAAAATCAAACATTCATAGCATTGATCAATCTCAATATTGTCAAAAATTACTCCAGAAATATCATATGATAGAGACTAAATCAGTTTGTACTCCTATTGCTAATTATTTGAAACTCTCAGCAGAGAATTCACCTAAAGAATCTGACATTGAACATCTAAAGGTAATGTCAATTATTCCCTATTCCCATGTTGTGGGAAGCCTAATTTACCTAAAGGTGTCTACAAGGTCGGATATTGCTTTGGCTACTAGTCTTGTAAGTAGATATATGGCTAATCCAGGAAAGAGGCATTGGGAGGAATGTTAGAGGAAAATTAATGGGGTGGTTGTGCACGCAATCATGCGTTGTGCATGGCTTAAGCTATACGTTTACACCCATGCGTCTGAGGTCATGCGTTGGAATGAAAATGCGTTAATCTAGTATGCAATACCATGTTGGTTCCATATCACAAGTTTTTTTACGCTCGCGCCAAGTATAACGCAAATGCAAGTTTCTCGGGCAATCCGAGGTCGAACACAGGGACTTGTCACTCAATAATGCTTGTGAAGCAATGCGTTTGAGGCGATGAATAAAAATAAAAAGAAAAAGTTTAATGGATTTACACATAACTTCTAATCTTAACTAAATAAATTGAGCAATAGAAGACTTACAATGAGAATAGGTAGATACACAACAACTGTGAACGCATAGTAATGTTTATTATCTTAAATCGCTCGAGTAATCCCAGCTCGTCACACTAACGCATTGCACACCTCTCGGTGGTCAGCCGCTTGACTATATCTCTATAGTGCATGGTTGCGTTGATATTAAGATTATGCCCTATCTCTAGAAACAATGCATACTTTGCTTTAGTGCGTTCCATCTCTTACCTACTCAGGCAGTTAGATGTGGTTATTTAACTTATAGACAAACATTGCAACAACCCATAAACAAGCGTTACTACAGCCTTTCACCAAGAAAAGAGGATTAACTTACTATACTCGCACAACGCACACATCTCGGTGGGTTGCTACATATGTCCTATCTCTAGGCTACACGATTAACTATGCGATCGCCTTTGATAAATAAACGATGTAGGTAAACGATGATAAAGATAAAGGTGTGAAGAAGATGGCATTGAAGGAATCAAGAGATGCATTGATTACAAAATGTCTTAATATCTTAAGCTAAAATGTAATACCATACAGAGGTTAGAAGAGAAATGAAGGACTCTGCGTCAAGGCTGCTGGTGGTGCCACGGATGAATGGTGGAGATGTCTCTCTCGACTCTATCTCCGGCGAAAGCTCAGTCGTCACTCGGTCTGGTTTGTGGAGGTGAAGAATTCTCACTAAAAACTTGCTCAAGCTCTCATCTGTGATCGCAAACCTTTTCCTTGAGGCAGAAGTTCGGATGTCTTGAAATAAAGGTCCAAGGGGCTATTTATAGAGTTTAAACGCTGATAGTTATCATGATTGCGTTATGTCTCACTACTGCTTTTGTCGCGGTATGGGCATTGTCACATCGTCTTATCTTGTTAATACTCCCAAGGTATGCGTCCAAGGTTGATTCAGCTGAAGTATCAACGCGTTCTACCAATCTTGCGATCTTCTATTATGGCTATCATTCCATGGCCGCAATCTCCAAGTGATTACCGCATTCGCTCGATCACCACAACTTCCATGCGATGGATGCATGCGATCTCTACATGCATTCGTCTATGCAATAACTCGGTTTTCAGCGCACGCGTTTGTCTTTGCGTTCGCCTGGCTTCAGCGCATGCCGATTGCGAATGCTTATTTCTAATGCATGCGTTTGATGCCTGCGATAGCTACAAAAGTAGACACTTTGGCACGGAGTAACACATCATATTGGGTCAGTGAGGATTTAGGTGGTAATTGACGCAAAACTAAAATTTTCACAAATTCTATGTATTATCACCGTGTTTTCTACTTGTTAACCCTCATAATTCTAAATAAAAAACTTATAATAACTGGGATTTCTGCCCATTATCAAGGTAAATAAGTGGATGCCGAGGTATCTTAAAGGCACTACAAGTGCTAAACTAATGTATCAACAACTATCAAACAGAGAACTAGAACTAGTTGGGTATGTTAACTCTGACTATGCTGGAGACCTAGACGAAAGACGATCTTTATCAGGCTATATCTTCCTATATGAAAAATGTGTTCAAAGTTGGAAGGCCACATTGCAATCAGTAGTAGCCTTTTTTACTACCGAGGTAGAGTTTATTGCTCTTTCAAAAGTAGTAAAAGAGGGTTTATGGCTAAAGAGTGTTCTATGTGATTTTGGGGTCATGCATAATATAGTAAAGATATTTTGCGATAATCAGAGTACTATACACTTATCAAAGCATCCATAGTATCATAGAACAAAGCAAATAGATGTGAAATACCATTTCATTCGAGAACATATTGAAAGCAAGCAAATAGAAGTGTTGAAAGTACATACCTCAGAGAATGCCTCTGATATGTTGACAAAGACTGTCACTCAGCTCAAACTTCAAAAATGTCTCGATATTATAGGGTTTGAGCTTAAAGACAAGAGTTAAAGGAGAAAAGAGTCAGTAAAGAGAAGTTGAAGAAACAACTTGCAGTTTTCTTTCAAGGTGGAGATTGTTGTTACAAGTAGTGAAAAACAACTTCAAAGGTTGTTAAAATTAGTTATACAAGCTGTCTATAAATACATCTATAAACTACTTGTACATTCAATAGAGAAAAAATAGTTTGAGAGAAAGATAGCTATAGAAAAAAAAAAAAAAAAAACTCATCTTGTAGTACTCTTTGTAGCTCCCTGATTAAAGAAAATGATCAGCTTCTCCTGTAGATGTAGGCTTCATTTGGCCGAACCACGTAAAATTCTTGGTGTTCTTCTTCTTCCCTTCATCTTCTTTACCTTCTTGACCGTTTACCTCGATACTCCATCGTTTAGAAGAATTTCGGCAGCATTTTCCCTCTATTTTTCCCTTTTCTCCCTCGGTTTCGTCTGCAAGAAAAGGATTAAGGTTAGTCATTAAAGCTCCTCTAATTCTCTGATTGCTTGAAGTAAATCATGGCTATCAACATGTAGGGTGAAGATTATTCTTCACGAGGATTGTGCTTTTAGCACATAGTTTTGTTTCAGCTCAAATTCTACCAGTGGTATTGCTTTTGTTTCGTGCTAGGCTTTCTAGTAAAGCTCAAATAGTTTTGTTTCGTCAATTATAGTTTTGAAGCCCATCAAGTCCAACATGAACTGAAAGAATATGCGAAGAAATTTGAAGTTGAAAAGGTTTCTTAGATGCTCCACAAAAGACGAGCTAGGTCTTCATTTGAGATGGATAACCCACTGCAAGCGGGAGGAGTGGTGTTCACGCATGAAAAATTTGGGGGAAAAAAAACTTGAGGCGCCTAAAAATTAAATCTAAATCTTTACATTTTTGAAATATCAAATATTTTGTCAGAGTGAAAAAAATCCGAAAAATGCCCCAACCTCCACTCTTTTTTTTCATATATATATTTTGACGTTTTTCTTTAAAATTACCCTTAATCTCTGCGTTTTTTTTTTTTTTTTTTAAAATTATGTTGATTTTTTTTTTCAAATTCTTTATTTAAAAAGTGTCAAGTAGTTAAATTTGGAAACATCAAGGAATGAGGATTTTTCTAATAGTATACCCAAATGATTAAATTGTCACAATTTTTTATCTTTAAACAAATCATAAAATATACAAAAATGTGAACTTTTGTGAAATTAAGTTTAAAAAATAGTCTCTTTTTTTTTTTATCTAAATATGTCAATTTCAAAACTAAAAAGAAGTAAGTTTTAAATGTTTATTTAAAAATTAGAGAAAACTGAAGAGAAAATAGTTATTAAAACAGGCATAAAATACCACTGTTGGTAATTGGTATAACTGAATCGAGTTACAAATATAGCTGTATGGAAGCCATTGAAGAAGCAACAAAGAAGGTCATTGCAAACAGTAGTATGACACTGAAGTAGGCCCAAATTACGACTTGTTATTAGCTGTATCCCAAAGTTCAATGCTGTTCGATGGTCATTTCTCATTGGCCATTTCAATTCACTGACCCATTTGCTTCCCTCTTCATATCTATAAAAACCATCTTATTATTTGTTGTTTTGCCATATCTCACATTCATTTTTTCTCTCTATTTTATTATAAGAAACTATTGGTAGGCATGGGTTTGAGCAGTTTCAATGGCATTGGTTTATTAGTTTGCATGTGTTTTGTTGCATTCTCCATCACTGTTTCAGGACGCCCGGCCACTTTTCTCGAGGATTTTAGGGTCACTTGGGCGGATAACCATGTCCGGCAACTTGATGGTGGCAGGGGAATTCAACTTGTTCTGGACCAAAGCTCTGGTAATTTCTTTTTTATATATATAATGTCATTGTAAATTATTTGAAAAGTTGATACCAAAGTTAAAAGTAAGTTTAATTTAATAGTAATTGACATGATATTTCTCTTTAGAGGTGAAAGATAGGATTCTCCATTTGATAGTTGTATTAAAAAGATAAAGAAAGAATGTTGTTAACTAAATGAAAAAAATTCAATTTATCTTTTTAATTTTTTTTGTTATGATAAATTTAATTTTATCACCATTTCAATATTTGTCTTTTATTTGTAGATTTGAACTTTTTTTTTTCTTTTTAACTTTTGTCTAACAATTGAAAATAAATATTTAATTCGGAGGAAATAATATAAAATAGTTATGAAATTTCAAAAGTTTCATTAATGTTTAAACTTTAAAAAAATTGTTAGAAAATAGTCTTATAATTGTTGGTTTGGGAAGAAAATTGGTAGTATCTGTTTTAAAAATACCCTTGAAGTTTTATAAGGTTTCAATAACATCTTTAAACATTAAAAAAAAATTCAAATATTTCCTTTCGATTAGGACGAAAACTATTAGTGTTTTTTCTAATACTCCTGAACTTTCAAATGTTGCACTATTATCCTTAATTTGTAAATGAAGGTTAAAAAATGCTCTTATGGTCAGTAAAGTTAATTTCTATGAAGTTACCTTGAGTAGAAACAAAAGCAATTTGAAAAAAACTCATGTAGATATTTTCATTTTTTCATATAGATACTCTCATATTTGCTTCCATTTATCCAATTATTATACTAATTTATTCAATAATCAAACAAAATTCAAAACTTAAAGTTAAAATACAAAATCTCACAAAACTCCCAAAATCAAATCTCCACTTAAAACTCAATAAAACAACAAATCGCAAAAATACAAAACAAATGACAAAGAAATATTATATTTGATCATGGGAACTTTGTTACTTAATCACAAAAACAACAAATAAATAAATTTGAATTACAAAAATTAATCAACAAAGTCTTTATTATTAAAACTAGGATAGTCTTGAAAAGGAGAGTGACTATAGAGAACGGTTAGATAATAAATTGAAATAGAGGTGACAGAGAAAATGGAAGATGAAGTGAAATGAGGCACTTTTAACTTTTAAAAGGCTAAGGGTAATTAATGCTACTTTGAAAGCTTCAATGGTATTTTTAAAAAAGTGCTAATGGTTTTTGTGTGCGATACGTCTTAAACATTTTTTTTTTTTTGGTTGAAGTTTGAGGTAGTTATTGATACTTTAAAAGTTTTGAGATATTTTTTAAATAAAAAAACCAATAGTTTCCATTAAAGAAACTAACAGTAAAGATAGTTTTAACCTTATTTAGAAAGTCCAAGAATATTATGAAACTTTTAAAAGTTCCACAAATGTGTTTAAAAAAAAGTATAAAGTTTAGAGGTATTCTCTATAATTTAGTCAAATAACATGATAGGTTTGAATAAATACGATTTTTCTATAATGACATGTTAAATTACCAAGTAGTTAGCACAAAAACTTTAGGAGATGAATACATTAGCATGCATATGATCAAGATGCCGTTTGAACACATCACTTGGATGATTTTTACGTTCTAAGAGTAACAATGAATCATTCTAAGTGAATTTAGAATAAGATACAATATCAATGGAAAAGAAAATTTGAAATTCAATATGTTGATGGATTTTAATTTTAGGGTGTGGGTTTGCTTCAAAACGACAATACTTGTTTGGAAAAGTGAGCATGAAGATAAAACTAGTCCCTGGCGACTCAGCAGGAACAGTCACTGCATTTTATGTAAGTTAACATTAAAATGAATAATTAATAAAAGATAATATTAAAAAAATGGAATGAAATCCAATATTTAATAATGGTGCAGATGAACTCAGACACAGATACAATACGTGATGAGTTAGACTTTGAGTTCTTGGGAAATAGGAGTGGACAACCATACACTGTTCAAACGAACATCTATGCTCATGGAAAGGGTGACAGAGAGCAAAGGGTGAATCTTTGGTTCGATCCTGCGGCTGATTTCCATACTTATTCAATCACATGGACGCATTCACTAATCATGTAAGTTAATTGTGATATATAATATAATATATGAGGACATTGATTTAATTATGTTTGATTTTTATGCCATGAAGATTTGGTGTGGATGATATCCCTATAAGAGTATACAAGAACCACGAAGCCAAAGGGATCCCATATCCAAAGCTACAACCAATGGGAATATATTCAACGTTGTGGGAAGCCGATGATTGGGCCACAAGAGGTGGTTTGGAGAAGATTGATTGGAAGAAAGCCCCATTCTATGCTTATTACAAGGACTTCGACATCGAGGGCTGCCCTGTCCCAGGCCCTGCCAACTGCCCTTCAAACCCCAACAATTGGTGGGAAGGGCCTGCTTATAGGACACTAAACCCTGTGCAAGCCAAGAATTACCAATGGGTCAAGGCCAATCATATGATCTATGACTATTGCACCGACAAATCTCGTTACCCTCAAACCCCGCCTGAGTGTGCTTTGGACAATCTTTGAGTGGTGATGGAATTAAGATATATTTATGGGATATATATATATATTTTAAAACGTTGGTGTGTGTTTCATACTTACATATATATATATATATGAGGATGTACTCGAGAAGCTGGGCTGGGCCATGCAAAACAAAAAGTTAAAGGTGGATTTGTGATTGGATTGGTTTTTGTTTGGCCCTTTTTTCTTTTGGATTCAAAAATATATATCTTTATGTTTTTATATATCGCATTTCATGAAGTTAAACGATTGATTTCTTATCAACTTGAGATTTCATTTCCGTGTTTTGCTACGATTATGTTAGAATTCAAACTCCTATATATGATATCTTAAGATAGTGCATGGCCATAAATTAATTTTCAGTAACAATTTATAAGTGGAAGTGATACCGACTGAGAGCTCGACGTCAACTATACCTTCAACAAGTGTAGGAACCATATATCGAAATACATACTTTCTGCAACGAGTTTTTGTATGGGAGGCCTCTTTTTAGGTGCCTATATGAAGTTTAGCTAATGATTCAAATTTGTTTGAAAAATGACCTTCTACTTATGTCAGTCACGTGTGAAAGTATCATCTTGTCTTCAAACCACATACGAGAACCTGGCATTCAAACGAAATCTTGTTTCTTCATTTTGTCATTCCTTCCACTCATTCTATCTCTCGTTCATTATCATACATGCAAATGCAACTATTTCCTTGATTCTTTTCCTTCGTTTAAAATTTTCTTCTCACTTCTTACTCTAACTTCTTCATCTCGCTTATTCCTCTAGCTTCTTCTCATCAATTTTGTAGTGTTTTCTTCGAATTTTTCCCATCATTCGAATATTTGCTATTGCTTATTCCACCCGTTCTTTGGTCTCGTTCTTGCTTTTGCCTCTTGTTTATTGGTCACACTCTCGCTTCTTTCTCTCGTTCTGACCCACGGTCCAACTTACATCTTTAAGTCGAAAAGAAGAAGAAGGTGGCTGCATAAATAGAAGAAAATTGCTAGAAAAGAGGGCAGTTGTGGAAATTCCAGCAAAGTGGTTAAGCGGTAAGAGTAAAAGACTGGAAGAAGAAACACAAAAAAGAAAACAAAACAAAACAAAAGTTAGAAGAACACAAAAGAAAAACGCAAAAAGATGGAAAAGGAAACACAAAAAAAAAAAAAAAGGAATAAAGAAGAGGAAGAAATGCAAACAAACGAAAAAAGAAAGAAGGCCGTAAAAGAAAGAAGGAAGAAGGGTTAAAGTGGTAATTTTATAGGGTGATGACATCAGTAAAAGGTAAAAATTTATTGGTTTTGAGACCTAGGGTTACTTTTCCTTTGGCCACCCCTATAAATGGGCACTCTACAATTATTGTCACACCCCCTCCTATGTTCACCTCTCGAACTCAAAAGAAGACATGAGGATGACAGATATCATCATTTCGTGATACCTACTGGCCGACTAAGCTCTACTAGCTTTAACTTAACCACTCAACCAAGTAAATATAATGACTCTTGGCTAAACTTATTTTATTACAACAGATATAAAGTTTACACAATCTCAAGTCAACTGAGTAATTGAAGGAGTAATATAACATGCAACATAATAATTCAGAATCAATAAGTACTTAAACTACATTTGATTTGAGTTTTAAACATGCTACTCATGAGGTTTTCGAAAGAGGATTTGAACATGACAATACCTTTGTAGTTCTCTTCACGATTTCAGTAGAATCTCCACAAGTTTGAGCTGGAACAAGATCTACTCAATTATGCTCAAGAAGGAATGTGTGATGGAAACACTCTAATCAAGCTGAATTGAAGATGAACTAAAGATGGTGTTAGTAGGGTTTCAGTTTTTCAGCAATTTTGATAAAGAACTCAATGTCCTCCCAAATTTCATGCATGAAACTTCATTATATAGTCTGATTTCATGCATCAGAACATGGTTGCATATAGGGCAACTCCTACTTAGCATTAATTGAAGAACTCATGGTGGTTTATGGTGATAAAACACCCATAGATGATGTTAGTGGGTTTTTCCAATTTTTGAAAAAAACCCACTTACTCAAAACCAATTTCAAAATTGATTTTTCATTTAAATAAAACTATGTTATTTAAATTTTAGTTTTATATAATTAATTTTATATCTTAATATTAAATTAATAAAACATCAATTCCACCAATATGATTCAAATTCATATAATCAATATTTAAAATATAATTTAACTGTTGATTGATTCTCCAATCTCGTTTTAATTTTGACTAAATTAAATGTTTTAGTTGCATCGTATACAATCAATTAAAGACAACAAAACCCTAAAACTGAATTTGAATATTTCAAATTCATAACCCTAAATTTAAAATTCATTATTCCAATTTATGAGCTAGTAGACGGACCTATTGAACCTACAAATCATGAGCTCCAACAATTTGTAACCAGTTGGTTAAACTCTTTAAACCGAATTAATTACTTTTCATTAACCATTAAGACATACCACTATAGCTCGATAATTGCACTCTTCTTACTGTAGATGTATTTTTGTCCATGTAAACCATAATCAGTAAGTCAATCATTCGCAGATCGTTATATATGTTTATTAGATTTTCATAATAGATTGCAATTATCAATAACTTTATCGAATAAGATACTCACTAATATTTTATTGATAAATAGAATGTTTAACATGAATTTTATGAACTGCGAGTTCTGAAACATTCCCAACAATCTCCCACTTGGGCTAAAACTCCAGTTAGAATGAATATACAAATATATACAATGTTGAGAAACATAGAGGAAAAAATAAAATAAATAGGGCATCTATAATACCATAGATATTCTCCCACTTACCCTAGATTATATTGCTCGGAGCCCTAGTCCAACCAGGTGGCCCTCGAACACTTTAGCCGAGAAGGCCTTCATAAATGGATCATCAAGGTTGTGTTCAGAAGCTATCTTCGTGGCGATCACGTCTCTCCAGTGTACTATCTCTCTATGAGATGGTACTTTCTCTCAATATGTTTTTTACGTTTGTGACTCTTTTGTTCTTTTGAGTTGGCAACGACACCATTATTGTCACAATATAATGTGATGGGTAGGTGCATATCTAGAACTACTTCTAATTCAGCCAAGAATTTGCATAGCCATACTGCTTCTTTAGTAGCTTCACATGCAGCTATGTATTCTACTTCCATCGTGGAGTCAGTGATACAAGTCTTTTTAATGCTTCTCTAAATTATAGCTCCTCCATTGACAGTGAAAACTGATCATGACGGACCTCCCAGAATTGCGGAAGAAGAGATTGCGGTGGAGGAGGCCAAGGAGGCTGAAGTTGTGTTGGAAACCACTGACGTTGTGTTAGGGGAGGTAGCAGGGGAGGGGCAACCAGAAGTGGCTGAGAAGAAAAAGAAGAAGAAGAAAAACAAAGGAAGGAAGGCTGAAGAGGCTGAATCTAGAACATAGAGAAAAAGGATGATGATGAAGATGAGGAAGCAAATAAGGAAAGAATAAAGAAGGAGAAGGAAGAAAAGAAAATGCGTCGGTGTGAAGAGAGGCGTCTAAAAAGAGTAGAAGAAGAAAAGCAGAGGGGTGTGAGCTCGCAGAAGGATGGAGAATCAACCTCCATGAGGGAGGATAAGGGGGAAACGACACAGTTGATGGAATCAGCGCAACCCGAAACAACGTAAATGTTTGCAGCCGATGAAAGAGAAGAAGCAGAAGGAACCCCCTGATGCGGCATCGCAGAGAGAATGCGCTGCAAGGGTCCACTATTGACCCACAAAGATTAATTATCGTAATGGAAGAAAAAGAAAGAAAAAGAAAAGAAGAGGAAGAGAAGCAAGAAAAGATGGAGAGGGGAAAGCTCATCATCGCAAAAAGAAATAGAAGAAGAAGATTGGAGTTCAAAGAAATGCGAAGCGATAATGACTTGGAAGACTTGAAGGGATACAGAGGCGCGAGGAGGAACAACGTCTGTTGCTGGCCTCTGAGCAATTTAAAGAAGAATTTGAGAGGGAAGAACAAGAAGAAGAAGAAGAAGAGAGAAGGAAAAAGGAGGAAGAGGAGAGGACATTGTTGGAAGAGAAGGAGAAAAAACGCGAAGCTAATATGCGACGTTTAATGAAGAAAAAGGGCAAAGAACTCGCAGAACGTGAGAAGAAGGAAAAACGCAAAGAGTGGGAGAAGAAACAAAGACAGGAAGCCCACCTTGCGTTGAATAAGGAAAAAGACAAGGCAATTATGGAGAGTAGTGAGCCCGCATCGGCCAGGAAGCGTTCATAAAAAAGAAAGGAGAATGATGACATGTTAATTGAGATGGACTTCTATCCTGCGCCGACACCACTACCTGACCTCATCACGAGCGTGATTGTGGAACATGGGTGGGACACATTCTGCCAATGCCCATCCATCATTGTGCCTCAGGTGGTGCGGGACATCTATCGCGGGCGTCTACATGGAAACAGGGATGCGGTAACCTTTAAAAGAGAAACAGTATCCTTCAATGCAAGGGACATCAACGAAATATATCAGATGAAGGACAACCCTGATGCACCAGGGAACAAGATTATTGATGATCCCACGGAGCAACAGATGGAAGATGCGTTGAGGGTATTAACACAACCGGGCACGAAGTGGTCTGTTTCGCTTAAAGGCATCCTCACCCTGGAGTCCAAGTCCTTGCTTCCGGAGGGAAGGCTCTGGGTTTACCTGGTCAAAAAACGGTTAATCCCAACAACACATGACAGAACTATATCAAGGGATCGGGTCATGGCCGCACGCTGCATCGCACGCGACATTCCTATCGACGTAGGGCAGTTGATCGCTAAGGCAGATCAGATCATTGGTGGGGCATATCCGAGGGCAGTACTTCTTCCTGTGGATCGTTTCAAGTCTATGTTTGTCTATGGGCATAAGCATTGATGAGGAGCCCATGCCAGAAGTCCACGGGCTCATCAACATAAAAATCTTGAGGCTGCTCCTCAAAGACTCCCCACGCTGGCCCGAGCTGCCAGCAAAGAGGCCCACGATCGATTTGAATGTGCCACAAGGGCCCAGGCCAAAAAGACAATGTAGAGAAGATAAAAGAAAAGAAAGGGTTCAAGAGTCGCCAGCGCAAGATCCAGAACCTATGGACCCTCTTCCCTTAGTCATTCACCCTCCAAGTCCTCCTAGCCCACCCGCACAACCTTTTTCTCCATTGCATGAACATTTTACCAATCTTCTCCTTGTCCCAACCTCCTCACCTGTTTACCCAGAGCCTCACCTTCACCAACACACATCACCGTAAACCCCCATTTCACTGCCGCAAGTTGATGACCCACACGATTTCGGTGAAGGCACCTCTGCCCAACCCCAAAACGATGCTGGCGAGACATCGCAGGCACAACCCTCCATCACCTCCATGGTGGCTGAGTTAACAGAAATGAGATCCCTCTTCTCTCAACAGCAACAACTTTTCTCTCAACAACAACACTTTTTCAACCAAAGATTTGAAGTGGTAATGGAGCAGATTGATGATATTCTATGCAGTGCTGCCACATCAAGAGAGACACTGATCAACATGCAGCGCAACATTTATAAGGTCCATATGAACCAGAGACTGATTGCGGAGCGTAATCAAGAGTACTTCAACTTTCTCACCGCATATCTTCATGGTCCAATGGTACCTCCACATTTCCAGCAACACTTAAATTTTGAAGAAGCTTCTCCAGCACCACCTCAAAATCCTCCTCCAGACCCGCCAGCCCCTCAGCAATAATCCTCCAATATATTTTTCTTTCATCTATGCGACCATTATGTATTCTTTTCAATTCATTTATTCTTTTATGAGTTAATTTATTCTTTGATTCTTGTACAGGCACAAAATTTTGTATTGCGTTAATTTGTAATTATTTATATACTTTGTTAATATTCAATATAATGAGTACATATTCACTCCACTTTTTGCCTGTGCATTTCTTCTTATCATCCTTTGTCAATATTTGCAATGTTCTGAATCTTTTACTTTTGTGTTCTTCACTGCTTTGCTATGATGTAATATATGTTTATACTTAGAAACATTTCCTATACTTTGTAAATTCTGACTAACACTTAGTTAATTATTAATTTAGTTGTACTTTATAAAGATCTTTCAAAGTTCTGCTCAAACCTTCTTTTTGAAAATTTTCTTCTAAGTGTTTGTCTAGTCTATCCAAACAACGCAATGAAGACCTTGGTTATCTTTAAATTTGGGGGTGGTGAACGTCTGAGCAGATAAGATCAAGAATATGAAGTATTTAAAAAAATGCGTTCATTTTCTGTTTTAAAAAAAAGAAAAAGAATTAAAAAAAAAAACATTTATGCAAAACTCCAATGTCAGCGCAAGGGAAAAAATGTTCCCAACATGATAAGAGTCTAGTTGTGAAAAGAGCCTGCTTGTAGTTGGATGTTTGTACGACACCCGTAGGAGCAAGCCAAAATGAATGTGGGTTTCCAAGATCAACAAGGTATAAAAGAAAAAAAAACATATAATAAAAGAATGCAAGAGACAACTCCTCTGAATATCATGAGTTAAAGTTGAGATTGGCACACAACCGTAGTTGGATGTTCGCATGACACCCATGGGGACAGGCCAAAATGAAGAGTGTAACCATGACCAACTGTCTCTAGTAAATGACACAAAAGTTTTGACCATTGTATGTAGATATATCAAGTGTTTTGACAAGAAGAGATAAACATTCTATTTTGAAAAAAAAACTAGAAAAGTATCTTTGAGCAGAATTTTGTTATATAGAAGAATAAAGTAGGGCTTGAGAATTAGCAAGGATAGGAAGAAACTGCGATGTCAAGGAATGTGCCTAAGTGTAACATTCAGAGCAACCAATTGACGCATAAATATAGGATAGGAATTGAGCTTTATTGCCTCAGTAGAAGATATGCTTGAGGACAACCATATCTAAATTTGGGGGTGTGATAACTTGTAGAAATACAAGTTATTTATATTGCCTTATCTAGATATGACGGCCAAAAGAGAATAGATATGCGCCAATTGTATGAAAATTAGCTTAGAAATACAATAATTCTGAATTATCACAATTAACACCCACTAACATCATTAAGATGGAAGAAGAGGAGATTTCTACTCTGTTTTGTAGGAAACTAAGTCACCGCTTGCGATTAAGGCTTAAGATAAACTGAAACGCATCTCTGGCATATTGCGCCCATCAATCAACAATGAAAAGACAATTAATGCAATGACGGTGCAATGCAACAGTCGATCAAGAGTTGACTTTCAACCGCATGCGGTAATAAAAATAATACAGCATGCGAACACCCGATTGAAAGATGCAGTTGAGCAACACAAATGCGGAGGATTGTGCCATGTGTACGCCTAACGGTTGTGCAGATTTGACGGTCTGATTGCATAACAGAAGGAATAATATCCCTCCATCTTTGGAATTTCCATAACAACAAGTCAGGACCACAAGGCCAGAGTCAAAGATCTTCACCTATAAATACCCCATAGAATTCACATAAAAGGATGCTACTGGATACGGGGCTAATTGCTACTATTATATTGAGAAAAAGGTCGAGCTGAGTGTTAAACTGAAGAAATCCGTGAAGAAGAAAAGACAAGGCCGAGAGGTGAGTCTCAGTGTTAATCTACCAGATCCCTGTCGCGAAGCTCTATACTCAGATCCCTGCTATCGGTTGAGCAAGCTTGAGAGGGAAGGTCATCCTTCCACACGGTCCATCCATTCTGGCAAGCAAATCTCCATCCAAATTGGTGCCGAGACATTGGCACTTGTTTGTATTTGTTTCTATCTCTTTTCATCATTGTATCTCATCTTCTTTAGCTCTTAATTTACACACCATGTATCAGACGCTAAATAGATATATTGAATGTCTCAATCATTTTCATTACCACTTCTCTGTCTATTTCCGTTCCTCCGTTTATCGTTTTCTTCATGAACTGTTCTTAATCCTCGGGTAGTTAATATGAATTAAACGAGTACTTAATCTATGTTAGAGAGATAATGGCATTTAGCTATGGCATGCTAGACGGCATCTTCACCTGTGAGAGCAGAAGTGAAGATGTCATTTTGATCTATCGAGAGAACGTCAGAAGAATGCGTTAACTAGTGAGTAGTACTTCCAGGAATGGAAGCAACCTTGATTTCATTACGTCCGTCTCTGTTTCACCACAAACATATGGGAACGCGGTTGATCACTAAAAGGTGTATGCTTAGGAAAAAGCGGAACCGTACTTATAACTTTAACGCAATTAAGGAACTTGCGATGTTTATATTAGTTATATTCCTTTTCCTGCTTCATACATAAAACTTGCCATCGTATCACATGATCTGTGTATAATCTTCACAAGCAGCCTTGCCCTCAATATTTTATATCATGTCACCTGTATCTTGTGCCATCTTAGCTTAGGTTAGTGCATTTTATGTTTATTATCGCATTTTTATTGTTTTCCTTAACTTTATCACAACTTTATATTACTATGTTAGTACATAAACACTTTTATTAAATTGAAAAACCTGGTCGCATGTATCATAAACATAACACAATAACCTCAAACAGTCCTTGTGTTCGACCTCGGATCACACCGAGAAACTTGCAGTGGAATTATACTTGGTTCCAATGCAAGGAAACTTGTGACAACGCACAACATACTACAAGAGCATCCATTAATAACGCATATCTAGAAGTGGTAGTGCATGAATTGAGTCTAACGCATGTATCAACAATAAGGCGTGGCGAGGACCCACACGCCCACCTCCGAAGTTTTATTGAAATCTGCAATGCTTTTGTGTTCTCGAACATCTTTGTTGAAGAAGTTCGACTAACGTTGTTCCCATTTTCTCTTTGTGATCAAGCTAGAAAATGCGTTTATTCACTCGAACCAGGAGAGATTACTTCTTGGGAGCAGGTAGTGGAGAAATTCATGAAAAAGTATTATCCACCTACTGAGAATGCAAGACGATGAAAGCTTATTACTAATTTTGAACAAGATATGGACGAATCGATCAGTGATGCTTGGGCGAGGTTTAAAAGGTTGGTCCGGGATTTTCTATCACGGTTTGAATCCCGCTTCGTAGACTGCTGCCAACGTGACAGCCGTTGGTGGTCTGCTTGACAAAACTTACGATGAGGCGAAAATATCCTGGACCGCATCTCCAAGAACCATGAAGACTGAAGGGAGAGAGACCAGAGATTGAGACTTAAATATTCTGACACAAACAACGGTGCTATTGTTTCATTACAAAACTAAATGACTACAATAATGAATTTTATTGTCACACCCCGCCAAAACCACCTTCTTAGCCTAGAGAAAGGCGTGACTGCAGTAGTTACCAACCCTTGGGCTGACACTTACTGCCTAATAATTCTTGCGGAATAACTTTGATACAAATTATAATTCATATGCAATGGGACGTCTTTAGGCCCATAATTTATTAACTTAGAAACATAATATGATTAGAGTCATTACAACACTAGATTTAAAAGTCCCAAAACCCACAAACCCTAGTCCCTATATGAACAATAGTAACATGTGTACAATATTAACAGTAACCACTTAGCAAATGGTTACAAGTCCTTTGGTCCTTTAGTGGTAGAGCATATGCAAAGCTATCTTCAGAGGATTTGACCGCTACTTATGGGGGGGAAAACAAAACATTTGAAAGCAAGGTGAGCTTACGCCCAGTGAGTGACCGAGAAAACATAGTAAATTATCATGCATGATTTCAGTAATGAGTTTTTAACTGAAACATAAACTTTTACAGTACTTGTACTGCAGCATAAACATTTTCCAAGCGTAAAACATATAAAGCTGTTTTAATCATAAAACAGTAAAATCATTTCTCAATCCAACGTACCTTACTGTGGGTAAAACAATCCCAACACTAAGCACAAGTCCAGAGAGAACCCTTTTGCTCAATCTTTGACTCTATTCACCTGTGGCCACACTAAGACCCTCACACATTAGGTACTTCAGCTCAGATACCTTCTCAATGTCCTTCAATATTGAGCTACTAGGATACCTTCTCAAACGTCCTTTAGTACCAATAAATACCTTCTCAAATGTCCTTCAGTATCTAATTGGGTGGATACATTCTCAAATGTCTTTCAATATCGCATTTTAGTAAAACTAGTCATAAACGAATTTTCTCTTTAAAGTATTTAAAGTATAACACATATAAAACATGAATTTAAAGATGTTAACGCATGCTGGCTCAAATCAACACATAAAAATAGTTTTTCAACAATTTCTCACACATGCATGCGTTCAAACATAATTGACAACTTTCTTGGAAATCACTTCATAAAACTAGTAGGCATGAGAATATTCTTGAAAACATGCTTTCTATAACACGTTGTAATCAAACAGTTTAAGAAAAATGTTTTAGTCAAAACATTTTAGCCACTCACCTTGATTTCTTAGGAGCTTTTCACTCTAGTGGCTCCTCGGGCTCCTTTTCACCCCTAAAATCCAGATTCAAATTACAGCTTAGATTACTCATATTTCTGAACCTTATTTTGAAATACGTCCTTCTAAACACATATTCTAAAATGTCTCAGAAATCTTAACCTAAAATTGAAGCTCATAACTCCTCGTGGTTTGGCCGGAATCACAGAATCTTCAAGACTGGCTAGACTGATTCGACAGTTTGACCCTTTTTCCTTCGTTTCTATCTCTAGCCCGCTTCCTTTGAGATTTTCCCTCCTGAAGCCCTACTATGAAAACTAGACTTCCAGAGCTTTCATATGGCTTTAGAATGACTCCAAACGCATGATAGATTGGGAGATCTCCTCGTCTCAAGTTGATGCGTTCTCCTCAACCCTCACTGTCCAATGCACTCTACTCTCCCTCTGTTTTTACGTAATTCCTGATTTTGTGATTTGAGAATGAAGTCCCAAAGGCTCTATTTATAGGCGTCCAAACTTCCCCTAGTGTTTACTTCTCCCCTCATCAACGCAAGCTTTCATCATCTTTGCCCAAGCTGTTTTCTCCATATGCATCCACCACAATTCCTTAGCCCTTAAGAATTTTTCCCAAGATGACACATGGTTTGGCTGACGTTACCCTTGTGATTTCACCCTTTTGCATCAAACTTAGGGATTTCAAAACATAATCCACAACAACGCAGCCTAAACTCAACGCGTAGATGCTTGCCCGGCCAATCGACACATAGACGAGGCCCTTCGACATTCGTATGGGTGAGGTGCTCGAATGCATCACTGAACGATGCATTGCTACACGCACAGGCTACTCTCGCTCCTGTCTCTTATACACATCTAGATGTGTATAAGAGACAGTGCTACTCTCGCTCTCTCCAATCTCGCTCTCTCCTACTTTCTCGCTCAAAATATCGCTCTCTCCTACAATCTCACTCTCTCCCACTTTCTTTCTCTCTTCAATCTCACTCTTTCCCACTTTATCGCTCAAAATCTTGATCTCAATGATCTCGTTGGTCTCGATCTGAATGATCTCGCTCTCAACGATCTCGCTGATCTCACTCTCAATGATCTCGGTCTTAGCTACTACGAACATTGTTTGTCACCATGAAATTTCTACACGATTGTGTCACTAGTCAATTGCCTTTCAGTGCTTTATGCACAACACGCTTTTCATATAAATTTTCCATACTTACCCAATTTTTTTCCAAATTTCCCCAAACTCAATTTCCATATTTTTCTTTTCAAATCCCCATTCCTTCTTCACCATTCCATACTAGCTTCCTCGTCAACCTATTTATTATACAAATTAAATAGGAAAACACACTTAAGTAGAAAACTAGGGTTCGGGGTTCACATTTACCTCCTCCTTATAAAAATTTCGTCCTCGAAATTTCATCATAGGCCCGTCAGTCAAACAACTGTGGATGCTTATTTCTGATTTGCTCTTCAGCTTCCCATGTTGCTTCTTCCGTAGCATGATTTCGCCATAGCTCTTTTACTAATGGGATTGTCTTATTCCTTAAAACCTGTTCTTTTATGTCAAGAATCTCCACTGGTTCCTCTTCATACGACAAATTCTCTTTCAACTGTACTGATTGCTCAAGCAATGTATGAGTAGGATCTGGCACATATTTTCTAAGCATTGCCATATGAAACATATCATGAATACGAGATAACTCTGAAGTTAACTCCAATCGATATGCCATTAGGCTAACTCTTTCTATTATCTCATAGGGTTCAATGTATCTCGGGCTTAATTTCCCTTTTCTACCGAACCTGAGTATTCCTTTCCATAGAGATAATTTCAGAAATACTTTATCACCAACTTCAAACTCTAATTCTCTCCTCCGCTTATCAGCGTAACTTTTTTGCCTATCTCGAGCTGTCTTAAGATTATCTCTTATAATCTGAATGTTGTCTGATGTCTGTTGTACAAGTTCTGGACCTTGCAATTTCCTTTCACCAACTTCATTCCAACATATCAGAGTTCTACATAACCTTCCGTATAGTGCTTCATACGGTGCCATCCCGATACTCGAATGATAACTGTTGTTATATGAAAATTCGATCAACGACAGATGCTTATCCCAATTGCCTTTAAATTCCAATATACATGCTCTCAGCATGTCCTCTAATGTCTGGATTGTCCGCTTCGACTGACTATCCATTTGTGGATAAAAAGCGGTACTAAAAGATAACTTGGTTCCCATAGCTCTCTGCAAACTAGGCCAAAACTTCGATGTAAATCTGGAGTCTCGATCTGATACTATTGAAACTGGAGCTCCAAACTGTCACAATTCGATCAACATACAACTTAGCTAATTGGTCTAAGGTAAAAGTAACTTTAACAGGTAAAAACTTAGCTGTTTTTGTCAATCTATCCACAATTACCCATATACCATCATAGCTCGTTGGTGTTCTAGGTAATCCAAACAAGAAATCCATCGTAATATGCTCCCATTTCCACTCTGGTACTGGGAGTGGATTAAGTAATCCTTTTGGCCTCTGTTTGTCCGGTTTAACTTGTTGACATATTAGACACCTGTCAACATACTCCACTATTTCTCTTTTCATACCAGGCCACCAGTACGATCTCTTTAATGTTCTGTACATCTTCGTTCTGCCCGGATGCATAGCATAGGCTGAACTATGTGCCTCTTCTAGAATAGATTGTTTAAGTGCTAAGTTCTTAGGTACGCATACCCTATCCTCTTTTAATAGCACTTTGTCTGCTCTTAATTGGTAGTCCGTCCTCAAACCTTTACCTACTTCTTCAGCTAACTTCTGAAGATCGGAATCCTTGATTTGTTCACGTAGAATATCTTCTACGAGAGTAGGACGCACTTGAAATGAAACTAGTAACCCTCCTATTTGACCAATCAATAATGTTGCCCTGGCATTATACAACTCATGAATCAGTGTACCCTTCACTAAATTGGTACTAGCTCTAGCTGATCCGGTTTTTCGACTTAGAGCATTAGCTACCACATTTGCTTTACCTGGGTGATAATCAATTATACAGTCATAATCTTTGATCAACTCGAGCCATCTTCTCTATCTTAAGTTTAGTTCCTTCTGATCAAAGATATACTTCAGACTCTTATGATCTGTGAATATATGACAATGCTCACCAAACAGGTAATGTCTCAACAACTTTAGAGCTAACACAACTGTTGCTAACTCTATATCGTGTGTAGGGTAGTTACATTCATGCTTCTTTAACGGCCGAGAAGCATAAGCTACTACCTTTCCCTCCTACATCAGCACACAACCTGACCCTTGTCAGGATGCATCACAATAGACCTCAAACTCATAATCTTGTGTAGGTAGAGTTAATACTGGTGCTGACACTAACCTCTGTTTCAATACCTGAAAACTATGCTCGTATTCTGGCGACCACTCAAACNATCTTGTGTAGGTAGAGTTAATACTGGTGCTGACACTAACCTCTGTTTCAATACCTGAAAACTATGCTCGTATTCTGGCGACCACTCAAACATCGCATCTTTTCTGGTCAGGTTTGTCAATGGAAGAGCTATCTTAGAAAAACCCTCCACGAATCTCTTACAATAACCTGCTAAACCCAGAAAGCTGCGTACTGCGGTTACATTCAGGGGTCGTTCCCAATTAACTATTACTTCTATCTTTTGGGAATCAATGTTAACCCCATCAGCTGAAACTATATGCCCAAGGAATACGACTTGATTTAACCAAAAATCGCATTTACTAAATTTGGCATATAACTCCTTTTCCCTTAGAATTTGTAACACCATCCTCAATGTTCTTTGTGTTTCTCCGCACTATTAGAATATACTAGTATGTCGTCTATGAATACTATCACAAACTAATCCAGATAAGAATGAAATATCCTATTCATCAAGTCCATAAATACCGTAGGAGCATTTTTCAATCCAAACGACATTACTAAGAACTCAAAATGTCCATATCTAGTTCTGAATGCAGTCTTTGGAACATCTGTGCCTTTCACCTTCAACTGGTGATAGCCTGATCTCAAATCTATCTTAGAGAATATTGTGGCCCCCTTTAACTGATCAAAGAGATCATCTATACGAGGCAATGCGTACTTATTTTTAATGGTCACCTTATTCAACTGTCTATAGACTATGAATAATCTAAAAGTACCATCTTTCTTCTTAATAAACAAGATTGGCGCTCCCCAAGGCTACACACTGGGTCTAATGTACCCCTTAACTACTTGTTCATGTAACCGAACTTTTAACTCCTTTAGTTCCATTGGTGCCATCCTATATGGTGCCTGGGATATAGGTGTTGTGCCCGGAACTAATTCAATAGTGAACTCTATTTCCCTACCAGGTGGTAAGCCTGGTAACTCTTCAGGGAACACATCTAAAAATTCTTGTACCACAAGTACATCCTCAGGTTTCAGTTTCTTATCCTGTGAAACTGCTACATATGCTAAATAGGCTTCACATCCTTTACTCAACAACTTCCTAGCCTTCGCTGCTGATATTAAACTTCTTGGAAGTATTCTTTTACTTCCCACCAGGGTTATTTCTTTTTCACCTGGTTTCCTAAACATTATTTCTCTCTTAAAACAATCCATAGTGGCATAGTGTTTACTTAGGAAATCCATACCTACGATAACATCAAACTCTAGTAATTCTAATGGAATCAAGTTAACCTAAAAACTCTGATTTCCAAGAGTTACTTCACAATTCCTGTAATACTCATGTACAACTAGAGTATCTCCTACAGGCGTAGAGATAAACAAATCCTCATTCATACGCTCAGGCACTCTATCTATATGTAATGCACACATGCTAGATATGAATGAGTGCATAGCACCCGGATCAAATAATGTATAAGCGGATTGATTACATAAAGTTATCGTACCAGTTACGACATCTAGAGCCTCTTCCCCTTCCTGGTGTGTCATAGCGTATACTCTACCCTGCTGCTGCTGTGGTTGCTGTTGGGGTCGTCCAACTACCCCTTTCTGCTTAACTACACCAGATCCCTCACCTCTAGTTTTTGTCGTTCTAGGTTGGTTTATAGTCTGGGTAACTCCTCTTCACTCATTTTGTGCTACATGACCTAGCTGAAGACAATCTCTCCTGAAATGCCCAGCTTGTCGGCACTGGAAACACACATTCCTATTGCCATAACATACTCCTATATGAGGCCTACCACAGTTTACACAAAATGGTTTCCTCCCCGTACTAGTTACTGATTCGCTAGCGTGACCTGATACCGATCTATCACTCGGTCCAGCTACAGGTCTTGACCTCTTACGACTTGAACTTTGTTAGCTCATGCCTCCAAAGCTCCTTATACCCTACTGTCCAGAGAACGGGGGTCTAAATCTCTTATTTCTCATTTCTCTAGGCATTCTAAACTGTCCTTCACCTGACTGGAGTACATCTTCCTCGCTACACTCTGTTCTACTCGGATAACGGTCTCAACTAACTGAGTGAAATTCACCCAATTTAATGTAGAGGTAACGGGTGTACGTATTTTTCTTCTTAGGCCATTCTCACATCTTCTACACCTCTCCTTTTCTTCCGCGATGATCGGAAAGGCATATTGAAATAACTTAGTAAATCTTTGTTCATACTCAGCAACCGTCATTACTCCATGAGTCAGCCTAAGGAATTCCTCCCTATTCGCTTCTTTAAAAGAACTAGGGTAGTATTTATCTTCGAATACTTGTCTGCACTCAGACCAAGTCATAGTTTCTAAACTACCCCTTCTAGCCTCTATCACTTTCCTCCATTTCTCAGCCCCTTTTTGTAGCAAGAATGCCGCTAACTCGACCTTACGGTCCCCAGGGCACCTTATAACCTTAAAACACTTCTCAATCAAATCCAACCAAATCTCAACATCTACTGTATCTGTGGCTCCATCGAACGTTGTGGCTCTTAAAGCTTTCAGCCTCTCGACGCCAAATTTCTTTTTTGGATCATTTTAAATTGATCCTATACTCGTCGCCAATCTTTGAGTGATTCTATCGAATACTCGATCTTCCATCTGGGGTTCTACACCTACCCTTGGTGTACTCGACTCGTTTGCAGAAGTTGCTTCCTGCTCTATTGAGTCTCTAACTCGTTTCCCCTTCGGATCTAGGTCCCGTCTAAATTCAGGACCTCCGCTGGTAGGGTCAACATTCCTCTCCTCAATCTGCTTGCTCCGCTTGCCACTTCTCCTCAGCATCTTTGCCTAATTATTAGGTACACATGTTAGGGACTTATCTATGGGACTTAATCTAATGCATGAACTCTCTCTTTCACCCAAAACCTTATGCTTTAATATTAAGCTAGTTCAAACCTTTCCCAAGTTTACGTATACCTTTGCTCTGATACCAAGCTATCACACCCTGCCCCAGGCTGTTCTTAGCCTAGAGAAAGGCATGACTGCAATAGTTACCAACCCTTGGGCTGACACTTACTGCCTAATAATTCTTGCAGAATAACTTTGATACCAATTATAATTCATATGCAACAGGACGTCTTTAGGCCCACAATTTATTAACTTAGAAACATAATATGTTTAGAGTCATTACAACACTAGATTTATAAGTTCCAAAACCCACAAACCCTAGTCTCTATATGAATAATAGTAACATGTGTACAATATTAACAGTAACCACCTAGCAAATGGTTACAAGTCTTTTGGTTCTTTAGTGGTAGAGCAGACGCAGAGCTATCTTCAGAGGATTTGACGCTAACTATGGGGGGGAAAACAAAACATTTGAAACCAAGGTGAGCTTACGCCCAGTGAATGACCGAGAAAACATAGTGAATTCTCATGCATGATTTCAGTAATGAGTTTTTAACTGAAACATAAACTTTTACAGTACTTGTATTGCAGCATAAACATTTTCCAAGCGTAAAACATATAAGGCTGTTTTAATCATAAAACAGTAAAATCATTTCTCAATCCAACGTACCCTACTGTGGTAAAACAATCCCAACACCATTCACTAGTCCAGAGAGAACCCTTTTGCTAAATCTCTGACTCTATTCACCTGTGGCAACACTAAGTAACCTCATACATTAGGTACTTCTGCTCAGATACCTTCTCAATGTCCTTCAGTATCAAGCTACTAGGATACCTTCTCAAACGTCCTTCAGTATTCCGTTGGCTTGGTACCTTCTCAAACATCCTTCCGTACCATTAGATACCTTCTCAAATGTCCTTCAATATCTAGTTGGGTGGATACCTTCTCAAATGTCCTTCGGTATCGCATTTTAGTAAAACTAGTCATAAACGACTTTTCTCTTTAAAGCACGTAAAGTATAACACATATAAAACATGACTTTAAAGATGTTAATGCATGCTGGATCAAATCAACAAATATAAATAGGTTTTCAACAATTTCTCACATATGCATGCGTTCAAACATAATTCACAACTTGCTTGGAAATCATTTCATAAAAATAGTAGGCATGAGAATATTCTTGAAAACGTGCTTTCTATAACACGTTGTAATCAAACAGTTTAAGAAATTTTTTTTAGTCAAAACATTTTAGCCACTCACTTTGATTTCTTAGGAGCTTTTCACTCTAGTGGCTCCTCGGGCTCCTTTTCACCCCTAGAATCCAGATTCAACTTACAGCTTAGATTACTCATATTTCTGAACCTTATTTTGAAATTCTTCCTTCTAAACACATATTCTAAAATGTCTCAGGAATCTTACCCTAAAATTGAAGCTCTGAACGCCTCATGGTTTGGCCGGAATCACAGAATCTTCAAGACTGGCTCAGACTGATTCGACAGTTTGACCCTTCTTCCTTCGTTTCAATCTCCAGCCCGGTTCCTTTGAGATTTTCCCTCCTGAAGCCCTACTATGAAAGCTAGACTTCCAGAGCTTTCATATGGCTTTGGAATGACTCCAAACGCATGAGTAGATTGGGAGATCTCTTAGGCTCAATTTGATGCGTTCTCTTCAACCCTCACTGTCCAATTCACTCTACTCTCCCTCTCTTTTTACGTAATTCCTGATTTTGTGATTTGAGAATGAAGTCCCAAAGTCTCTATTTATAGGCGTCTAAACTTCCCCTGGTGTTGACACCACCTACTTGGCTGCATGGCCAAGTGTTTACTTCTCCCCTCATCAATGCAAGCTTGCATCATCTTGGCCCAAGGTGATTTCTCCATATGCGTCCACCACAATTCCTTAGCCCTTAAGAATTTCTCCCAAGTTGACACATGGTTTGGCTGACGTTACCCTCGTGATCTCACCCTTATGCGTCCAACTTAGGGATTTAAACACATAATCCACAACAATGAAGCCTAAACTCAACGTATAGATGCTTTCCCGACCAATTGATGCATAGGTGAGGCCCTTCGACATTAGTGTGGGCAAGGCACTCGAATGCATCACCGGACGAGGCGTTGCTGCATGCACAGGCTGCTCTCGCTCTCTCCACCCGAATCTCGCTCTCTCTCACTTCTTGCTCTCTCGTGCGCAATCTCTCTCGTCTCCCAACTATTTCTCACTTCAAAATCTTGGCTCGGGTGCAATGATC
>NC_052359.1:25786364-25838987 GCF_009727055.1 Benincasa hispida | reverse complement strand
GCAAGGTGTGCAACTTGCGGTGATGGGCATGCGATGGAAGATTGCCTGCAAAATCCACAGTCTATATACTTTGTAAAGAATAACCCCTTTTCAAACACTTACAACCCCGGGTGGAGAAACCACCCCATATTTTCCTAGTAGAATCAACAACAAAATTTTCAATCTGCGGTTCAAAAAGAAGGGCCACCAGGATTCTTTCAACGCAACAACGGTCAACAGAGCAATCAAGCAAGTAGCTCACAACAACCACCACAATCCTCTTCTCTGGAGAGCCTATTGAAGCAATATATACAGAAAAATGAGATAGTGCTTCAAAGTCAGGCTACGTCCATCAGCAACCTCGAATTACAAATGGGCCAGATTGCGAGTGAGCTGAAAAGTAGACCGCAAAGGGTGTTGCCAAGTTCTACTGAACTTCCACGCAACCCAGGGGGATCAGGTAAGGAGGAATGACAGGTGGTGACATTGCGCAGTGGAAAGATTGTGGAAGGAGAAAAGAAGGATCAGAGTAGAACAACTTCTATCGCAACTAAGCCCGAGATTGTGGTAACGCAAGAAGAAGAAAGAGAAATTGAAGCAGTGGAACCTGAGGTTGCGTCGACCTCAAAGTCAAATGAAATGGGAACCGTGGAAGTCCAATTACCACCTTTCCTTCAGAGGCTAAGAAAGAAGAAAAACGAAGAGATATAGTACCAACGCTTCTTATCTATGTTAAAGCAATTAAATGTTAACATTTCTTTCAGTGAAACGATTGAGGAAATGCCTGCCTATGCCAAGTTTATGAAGGACATGGTACTAAGAAGAGAGGCACTGGAAAATGTGCCATGGTGGCATTAACGCAGAGTTCCAAATCTATTATCCCACCGAAGATGAGCGATCCTGGGAGCTTCACTATTCCTTGCTCCATAGGAGGACTCTATATTGGGCAAGCCTTGTGTGACTTGGGGACCAGCATGAATTTGATGCTACTGTCAATTTTTAGACAATTAAATGTGGGGCAACTTGTGCCCACATCAGTGACTCTCCAATTGGCTGACAGATCTCTGGTTTATCCAGAAGGTAAGGTGAAGGATGTACTGATCATGATTGATAAATTTATTTTGCCAGCTGACTTCATCATTCTAGATTATGAGGCCGACAAAGATGTGCCCATCATTTTGGGGCGACCTTTCCTATCAACGAGTCGTGCTAAAATTGATGTGTGCAAGGGAGAAATCACTTTGAGTATAAACGGACAGAAGCTCAAATTTAATATAATTTGTGCCATTAAATTTCCAGATGAAGAAGACCTGCAAGATTCTAATGATGACCTAAATTTAATTGAAGGAGAAAAGTCTGACGAAGAGTGTAAAGAAGAGGATGCCAACGCATCCGTAGCTGCCTGCAATGCGATCGTAGCAAAAACAAACAAAGAGGAAGAAATGATCGCAATGCAAGAAGAAGAGACAAAAGAAGAAAGAAAAACAACACAACCTTCCCTCGTGGAACCATCAACACTTGAACTAAAGACCCTACCAACCCATTTGAAGTACGCATTTCTGGGGTAGAATGAGAAGCTGCCAGTGATAATTTCCTCTGCGCTCAACGAAGAACAAGAGATTGCGTTGATGAGCATTCTCAAGAAACATGCGCGAGCAATAGGCTGGACGCTCCCTGACATAAAAGGAATTAGCCCCACATACTGCATGTACCACATTCGTCTTGAGGATGACCACAAAATACAATTGAAATCAACGCAGACTTGACCCTGTGATGAAGGAGGTCGTCAAAATGGAGATTATCAACTGGCTGGATGCGGGTATTATCTATCCTATAGAAGAAAGCACGTGGGTTAGCCCTATGCAATATGTGCCCAAGAAGGGCGGAATGACGGTAGTCCCAAAATAAGAACTATGAATTAATACCGCAAAGAACCATCACTGGATGGCGCATATGTATGGACTACCGCAAGTTGAATGTGGCCACAAAGAAAGATCACTTCCCTCTGCCATTCATTGATCAAATGTTGGAAAGACTAGTAGGGAATGATTTTTATTGCTTCTTGGATGGGTATGCCGGATACAATCAAATCATTATAGCTCCTGAAGACCAAGACAAGACCATATTCACCTGCCCATATGGGACATTTTCTTTTCGCCGCATGCCGTTTGGCCTCTGCAATGTGCCGAGCACGTTCTAGAGGTGCATGATGGCGATCTTTTCAGATTATCTTGAGGACTCAATGGAAATATTTATGGATGACTTCTTCGTATATGGGAACACTTATGAAGTCCTCCTAGCCAACTTAGAGAGAATTCTAAAGAGATGTGAGGAGACGAACCTGGTGCTCAATTTGGAAAAATGCCACTTCATGGTAAAAGAGGGTATAGTGTTGGGACACAAAATCTCCCGGGAAGGGTTGGAGGTGGACAAAGCAAAGATTGAAGCTATTGAAAAACTCCCACCTCCAACCAGCGTGAAGGCTGTGCGAAGCTTCTTGGGGCACACGGGATTTTACAGACGATTCGTCAAAGACTTTTCTAAGATAGCATGACCACTGAGTGCATTGTTAGAGGCGGATAGGAAATTTGAGTTTGAAAACAATTGCCTCAACACATTCAGATTATTAAAAGATGCACTGATTACCGCGCCCGTATTATTTGCATCGGATTGGACAATGCCATTTGAAATCATGTGCGACGTAAGCGGGTATGCGATGGAGGCTGCATTAGCACAAAAGAAGAAAACTATTGCACCCCATTGCATATGCGAGTAAAACTCTAAACCTTGCTGAAATAAAATATACCACCATTGGGAAAGAACTCCCGGATGTGATTTTTGCATTGGAGAAATTCAGGGTATATCTATTGGGAACCAAGGTACTCATTCACACTAATCACTCGACAATCAAATATTTAATGACAAAGAAGGACGTAAAGCTGAGGATGATCAGATTAGTTCTCTCGCAAAGCCAAGGTTGATTAGATTGGTTCTCCTCCTTCAAGAATTTGATATCGAGATAATTGATCGGAAGGGGACAGAGAATCAAATTGCGGATCACTTGTCCAGACTAGAAAATCCCAAGGTTGACTGCAATGAATTTGAAGTGACTATCGTGTTTCTGGACGAGCAACTGTTCCACATAGAAGAATTACCCTGGTATGCTGACCTCGTTAACTATTTGGTCTGTGAACAATTTTTTGAAGATTACACCTACCATCAACAGAAGAAGCTCAAGCATGAATGCAAAAACTATTATTGGGACGAGCTGAATCTATATAAAAAAGGTGCAGATCAAATCATTCGATTATGTGTACCAAATGCTGCTCAACAATGCATATTGTCACAGTGCCACGTTTCGCCATATGGAATGAACTTTGGAGGGAAACGTACTACAGCCAAAGTTTTACAAAGTGGATTCCTTTGGCCTTCATTATTTAAGTATGCTGCTGACTATGCAATGAAACGTGATTGGTGTCAACGCACCGACAACATTTCATGGAAGAACGCAATGCCAATGAACACTATCTTGGAGCTGGAATTATTTGACGTCTAAGGGATTGATTTCATGGGACCATTCCCTCCTTCATATGGCAAGCATTATATCTTATTGACTGTCGATTACGTATCCAAGTGGGTAGAAGGAATAGCATGCGCTGCAAGTGATGCGGCGGTAGTCTCCCAGTTCCTCAAGAAAAATGTTTTCACTCGTTTTGGCACTCCCCGTGCCATCATAAGTGATGAAGGATTACACTTTGTTAATCACAATATCAAGAAGCTGCTGCGCAAGTACAATATCCTTCACAAAGTGGCCACCTCATACCATCCACAAATAAATGGCCAGGCTGAAGTGTCCAATCATGAAATTAAATTGATACTTGAGAAGGTAGTAAAGCCTTCGCGGAAAGATTGGGCAATGAAGTTTGATGATGCGTTGTGGGCATACCGAACCACATTTAAAACAGCTATAGGTATGTCCCTCTATGCATTGGTATTTGGCAAGACATGTCATTTGCCTTTGGAGCTGGAGTATAAAACATTGTGGGCGGTCAAGAAACTATATTTTGATTTGAAGAAAGCAGAGCAAAGCACTAAAACTGCAGCTGATCGAGCTAGAAGAATGGAGGGTCAACGCATATGAGAATGCGAAGATTTATAAAGAATGCACCAAGCATTGGCATGATAAACACATATGCGCTAGAAACCTCCAAGTCGGGCAAAAGGTCTTACTTTTTAATTCAAGATTGCGGCTCTTCCCGAGAAAATTAAAATCGCGCTGGTCCGGTCCCTTCATCATCAAAGAAATATTTCCACATGGTGCGGTGGAATTAATCATCGAGGATGGCAGTTGAACATTTAAAGTTAATGGACAAAGGATCTAGGCATATTGCGAAGGAGATTTCAAGCCAGAAACAGCCTCCGCAAAGTTGAAAAACCCAGACTATCCCTTACTCGACTCTTGAACATTTAACTCTTTGTCACTTTACTGTTACCTGTATTTTACTTATTTTTTCTTTCTCTAAAAAAAAAAAACTTGTTGTTTTGTTTAAAAAATCATTTGACCCTCTCTTTGTCTGTTTACAATGATTAAGGCACAGGATTGCGGAGATATCACCAAAAGAAGCAAATGATCTCACTCCATCACCGCAATCCACAAAAGCAAAGATCGCCGCAAGGATGGATGCATCAATACACACTGCGGGTGACAGCGCAAAATTTGGGGGTGTACTCTTCCTTATCCTTATTTCAAATTTTGCGTTATCACATTGCATTTCACTTTTCAAAGTTTTATCACTACATCCTCCTTGATTACCACAATCATTTAACAAGTACATAAATTTAGTAGTTGACCGCATTCTGTTTCTTTCCCAAGTATGATTTCAATGATGACAAATATGCTTCTATGCCTTTCGTATATATCAGAGTCAACTTAATCTTAAGACAGTCACTTTATGAAATATTTCTAGAAGTTAGGGGTTTGCTAGTTTTCTTTCAAACTCTCTTTATAACGCATTCTATGACCATCGCATGACTTATTTTAATTTCTTTTGGCAATGAGGACATTGCCGCATATTAAATTTGGGGGTGAGGTATTTATTTTCAACTTTGCTATAAATTTATTTTCGACCTTGCTATAAAAAAAAAAAAATTTTAGAATAACAACTCCACTGTCAACGCAATGGGAAACCCATGTTGATAAGAGTTAAGTTGTGAAAGGAACTTACCCATAGTTGGATGTCCGCATGACACACGTGGGGGCAAGCCAAAACGAAAGTAAGTCACCAGGATCAACGCGTAAATCAATGACTGCAAGTCTAATGCCAAATCGATATGAGTTTAGTCTGAGAAAGAATGCATTGCTCGTAGTTGTATGTCCGCATGATACCCGTGGGGGCAAGCCAAAATGAAGGTAAGGCACTCGGATCAGCGCAAGGTCAGAAAAAAAATAGCAATAAGAAAATTTTTGTGCAAGGATAAATCATTTGACACCCCGGAGGAAATTTTTCTTTTTGAAATAAATCATACGATGTTTCAGAATTTAGTAAAGTCCTTTTGAAAGTTAAGCTTGCAATCCCTAAGCCTTAGAAATATTTTAGGAAGAGACTTGAATAAGACTAAAGAAAATTCTGGCATATAGAATTTCAACGAAGTATTCTTGAGAAATCTAGGAAAAGAACTTTGCGGTTAACTTGCTCAAGGAATCTTTAGCTTATGCTTGAGGACAAGCATTGTTTGAATTTCAGGGTGTGATAATGGGCAGAAATGCACGTTATCATAGTGCTAAGTTTTTAAACAATGTTTGATTGTGTTGATGAAATATGTTAAATTGCGTCCGTTAAGCATAAAATCTATAATATTGTGGTCGCATGCGTCCAACGCATTCAAATAAATGATCTTTATATTTTTGTGCATAATATGCGTTAACGCAATGCAAAGATGGTGATCATAGGAATTCACTGGTTGAGCGCAACTTCACCGCAAGACTTTGCGTTGATCGTGCTCGCAAACATTCGCCCAAGGAGAATCACCGCAACTTGGTCAGCACAACATGGTGGGTGCATCCGGGTGAACGGATAATTAAGAGTGATGGGACAGAAAGCTGATGATAGTCGGATCCAAATTAAATTGACAGCCGATAATGGTCACGAAGTACATTCAGCTTTATCGGTGATAATTATTTGACGCGTCAATCAGGAATTAAAGTTGTCCCATTTGTACAATCGGGAGAGAGAAACCTCCTTTCATCATGGAAGCTCTATAAATACCAAGTGCATTCTTCAGAGAAGGGGTTAAGCAGTCGATTAATTCATCACTTTACAAGTTCACGCCTCTGTCCATAGTTTTCTTTCATTTTAAGGCGGACGCGAGGAAGAAAGTGTGCTGGTAGATTGTTCCGATAAGCTTGGGAAAGCACCGGAAGCTCGAAGACAGAGAGAGGGCCGACACCTGTGGAAGCGGGAACATCTTTAGTTCAGAATAGAGATTTAGTGTAAGAAGCCTCGGTCAGCAAAGAATTGCTACCAGGCTCTCTACCTTTAATTTCCACTTTCATTTTGTATTCAATTTATTTATAAGAATGGAATTTACTTCTCTATATCTATTCAATCTCTATTATTCATGCATGAGTAGCTAAATTAGTTGAATGGGTTGAGAATCAGTTAGCTAGGATAACGAGGGAATCTTCATTCTTTGCGATTATCTTATTTATGTATGCTGCATTCATTTATTAGAGATACTCGGGAGGGTAGTCTAAGGACAGGATCTAGATTTGGGAAGGTCAGGTCAGAATCTAGGTTTGGAAGAACCAGATTAGAATGCATAAACGAGAGATAGGCGCTTAGGAATGAGTACTATTTATTATTAATGCATCGCATGCATCTTAGCGATAAGATATGATTGTATGCGGTCACCTTGCTTTCATGCATTTTGCATCAACACATAGGACAAGAGTGGAGACTTAGGGATAAGCTTTATTGACATTTTGCATTCAACACATGCGTCCTAGACTTAGGAGCATCACATTTACATTAGGAAATGACTTGCTGTGCATGGTTGTAAAATGATCGCATAGTTTGACGCATTCCCGAGTAACGCCAGCTAAAGATCTTCTCAATCCGTTCATCGCATACTCATTGCATCTATTAACGCAACTATCTTTCTCAAATCCACCGCCTTTATTTACTTCTTTTTCATCAATGCAACAACACACCCAACACTTTATTTATTTACTTGGTTACCAAAAAGTTTTCAGAAACATTACCAATGCAACTATTTTCACAAGTCCCTGTGTTTGACCTTGGACTTACCAGGAAACTCAGAGGAATTTACACTTGAATTCAGCTGGGGAAACTTGAGTGCACAATGCATATCATCCATATTTCCATTCAATAAAATAACGCATCAGTTGGCTTGTTGAGTTTTCAATTTGGCCACTCTCACCCATACTAATCAAAGGACCGCCCTCATAGGTAGGAGTTCCCAAAACACTTAGGATTAAGACCATGTAACCTATGGTCGTTATAGTGAGATGTAAGTCTTAATTATCAAACGTGTTATATAAAGAGGCTAATCATCTCGTGGTCCGGTCTTATACAAACTCTTTATATAGGACACCCCCGCTCGCATCTCTCCACATGAATGGTAAGGATCAGACCATCTGTAGTAGTTCACAATACTTGTAAACCTCTACAAAGCAGGCCGTATTTGTAGTGTCACCAGGTTAAGGTATCCCTCCTGGAGATTAAGTTATTACCTAAGATGAAAATATGTACTACAACCATTTAGGTTATTACTCAAGGCACGATCCACCTCTATATCTCATATACATGCTTAAGTTTACATACAATAACAACGTATCTTTGTTTATTGGATATGTGTAAATGCAAATAAACTAACTCTTATTTTATTAATAACAATGTGTACAATGTTTACAAACTACGAGACTCCAGGAGAATTAGGACACCAATCCCAACACTACTATATAATTATGGAATTGTAAATCCATATATTCACCACCTCGATCAGATCGGAATTTTTTAATTCTTTTACTTAAAAAGTTTTCTGTCTCGGTCTTAAATTCTTTGAACTTTTCAAGAGTTTCAAACTTGTAACTTATTAAGTATATGTAGCCATATCTAGAGTAATCATCAATAAAACTTACAAAATACTGATAGCCTTCTTGTGCTTTTACATTCATCGAACCACATAGGTTTGAATGTACAAGTTCGATAGGCTCTTTCGCACGAAGACCTTTTTTAGAAAAAGATCTTTTCATCATTTTTCCCTCAAGACATGATTCACATGAAGGTAAAGAACTATGTTCTAAATGACTTAGATGACCACTTTTAACCAATCTCTCAATCTTGTTGAGATTAATGTGACCAAGTCTTAGGTGCCAAAGACAAGCGTTAGGAGAAAATTTTCATCTTTTATTTTGTTTCTTAGCCGTTTTAAACATCTCTATATTTAGAATGGCCTTTGCTTTAGATGGTTTTAATATTTACAAGTTATTTTCGAGTCTTACAGAACAAATATGAACAATTCTTGAAAAAAAAAATACTTCATTCGATTCAAAAGATATTCTGTACATATTTTCTAGCAGACAGGAAATGGAGATTAAGTTTCTTTTAATCTTAGGTACAAAATATACATTTCTAAGTAAGATGAAAGATTCTCCAAAAAATAGATTGACATCTCCCACTGCCTGAGCCGAAATGACTTCTCTCATTCCCACCTTGAAAGTCATTTCTTGTTTAAAAAGTTGATTCCATGAACTAGTTTCCTGTAGAAAAGTGCAAACATGATTACTGGCGCCCGAATGTAATATCCAAGTTAGGTGAGTATTCTCGACTAGACATGTTTCAACTACTAGTAAATCTTATTTACCTTGGTTCGCCTTTTCCCCTTTCTTTTCTCCTAAATACTCTGGGTAGTTACTGTAATACCCTAACCCTAATTTGGAAGGCATGAGGAAATAGGATATTAAAAACAAGAAATATAATTAAATTAAGAGGAATTTAGACGTGGGAAAACCAAAGAAATATTAATTAAGTACGAACTAAAGTGATGCCAAGCGAGGTGGAGAGAGCAAGAGAATGGGAGGGAGCGAGAGTAGAGAGAGGGAGAGTTTGAGCAAGAAAGTGGGAGAGAGCGAGAGCCATGAGAGAAAAACTAGCGAGAAAGTTGGAGAGAGCGAGAGCCACGAGGGCGAAACCAGCGAGATTGGGACAGGTGGACGCATTTGAAAAGAATTGGATGCGTTCATTAGTAATTTGGATAAATAAATCAGAAATTAAGCAGATGAAGTGGCAAAAAGAGATTACATGTAGGAAGATTTTATCAACCTAAGTAGATGGTGTACGGTTGAGATTACATGCAATTTAAGAAAATTTTGGTTGGCAAACCTAGAATTAGACAACTCAAAGCTCAGCTAGCCAGAGTTAGTGTGGGCAGCCTAAGGAAGAGCCATTTTTATGGTGAGTTATCGTGAGGAAAGAGGCTGGGAACGACTATAAATAGAAGGCCTCGGCATGAAGGTTAAACTCATTCCAAACAATTTCAGTAGTAAAAATCTTAAGTAGAGAGTGAGCATTTAGTGGGAAAGCTACAATTGGTGGTGGAGGCAAGGAATTCGAAGGAGGTGCTATACAGAATATTCTGTTTGAGTAGGGTAAGCTAGTAGTTATTGTTTTAGGGGTTTTTAAATATATTTATGAAAAAATATTAATTGGGAATTTTCTTGGAAACAATGAAAATGGCAGGAAGATATTTACAAGTAAATTGTATTAGGAGGATTTGCTGACGGTGAGTGGTTACCATGTGTTGTTTTGATTTATGTATGTATATGTACATATGAGCCTTGTACGTAGAGGGTAATTTCGAATGTGCATGAGTAGGAATGCATGATTTCGGTTGTGATTGTCGTGATATTGCATGTTATATTGTGATGGAAACTAGAATTATACCCGGGATATGGTTAGTATGCTTGAAAAGGGTACTTGGCAAGGAAATATGGTCGGCTTCAATCGGTGGAAAATGACAGTCAGTGACGACCGGCAGGAAAAAAAATGGCCAAGTTACCTAAGCATAGCTAGCGGGAAAGAAATGGTCGATGTGCACATTGGCGGGAAAATGGGGTATAGGGAAAGATTCCATAAAATTGTTGTTGTGTTGTTGGGTTGACAGTAGTTGACTATCAACAGGAAACGATTCAGAGATTTTGGGATGAGGATAGGAATATGAAATGGTATTGATGTATCGTTGATTGCATGTTGTTTTCCCCAAAAGTTTATTTTCGATAGCCAATTATATGTTTATAAAGAAAATACCACTCACTGGGCTTATAAGCTAATGTTTTCTTCCCCCCCCCTCCCCCCCCCCCCCCCCCCCCCCCAGGTAGCCGAGCGGTGCGTTCAGGGAGAAGTCAGACACCCACAACCAGGAACTTGGTAATCTTACAGGACATGACTTAGATCCAATAGAAGAACAACAGTAGTGGAATTTTTAAGATTTGTGTAAAACTTGATATATCAACTGTAGTCTTTAATCAATTTTGTATAAACGCTGTCTTAGAATTAGGTTGGAATTTCTTCATACTCTTTCTTAAGTTTTGGGTTAGGGCTTGGGAGGGGGTGTGACAGTTACTCTTCCAGTGCCCATCCTCTCTTCCATGGAAACATTTCCCTTTGGGAGCCTGGTTTTTGTTCTTATTTTTTCTTTGCAGTGGTTTTCTTATTCCCTTTACCCTTCTTGTTCATTTGTACATTCTTGTCTTTTGAAGAAGTGGGAACAAACTTCTTTTTATCAGCGGGTTTTGTTCTAGACGTAGAACCCTCTAGAAACTTTTTAGGTCGTGAAATAACATTTACTTCACTTTCTTTAAGTTTCATCATAGACTGATATGTTTCCCATTCGTTCCACAGTGTAGTCAAATTGTAAGTAATTTTGTTCATAACAACATTGGTTCTGAAAGATAGATAACTCTTCAGAAGAGATTCAAATATCATACCGACTTGACTGATTTCATCTATCATCACCTTATGAGCCTCAGCAATATTAAAATGGACCATCATATGAAGAACACGTTCTCTAACATTGGTACCATCTTTCATGAGAGTATTATAAACATACTTAATGGCTTCTGGTCGAACAGAGGATGACGGTTGCCCAAACATCTTCTGGAGCGATGCCATTATCTTACGGGCAGTGGGCATTACCTCATGTTTCTTATTAAGTACGTCGGATATAGTTACTATGATATAAGCCCTGGATTTTTCGTTAGCCCTAACCCAACGATCATAGATGTCCCGAAGATTTCGGTTCGCTGTTGTACTAGGAATCGGAGGACATTCCTCCGTCAACACAAACCTCAAATCATCCACAACTAATATTGTATTTATGTTGGATTTCCAGTTTGAATATCCTTCTCCGTTAAACTTATCGAAAACGAGCAGTTGTATAATTGAATTTGACATTGCTGAAAAAATTTAAACAAATTCTATTAAACTTATGCATTTAAATCCAATTTTAGCAAAGAAATAAAGTACCCATTTTTCATTATTTATTTTACCATGATACTTTAGTGATTCAGAATAGTTGCTACAATGGAGCATTCAAAAAAACTTTCACTGAAGCAAGACAATCCTGACTAAATACTATATCAGAATAATTCTTTATTCCTATATTTCTTTTGGTTTTCATTTTTGGTCAAGATCTTTACTAACAATTTGTAATTCTTGTAAGTGTGACCCGCCATTTTTAGATCTTATAGAACAATATGAATATGCCTTGAGGTGGAAGACAATATCCAAGACGGAACTATAAGACCCTATTCATTTTTGAAGCTTCAGTTGTTCCAAAACCTATGTTACAACCCTCCGTAGGGATCGTTGTGGTTAACGACTAGCTACTGCCACCTAAAAACGACAGCAAGTGCAACATAGGAATCTCACGATTCAAACTAATGGAGGAGACCATAGGATAATGTTGACACATTTCCTTCACCCATTTACTATGAACTACTTCTCCCATTCACCTTGTTATTGACTCATGCAAACACTTTCCAAATGGAGTAGTCGCGGTAAAAGTGACACGAAGCCGAGCATGGATCTCATGGTGTGAACTCTTGAGGACATGAGAGCTAATAACTATATTTTGAATATATTGTTAATCTCCCACTGAAGTGTTCTAAATATTTGGATATTTATTTACTTAGGTTTAAAAAAGGCTAACTTTAAACAACCTAAGTCTATATGATTTTCATCCAATTATAACATTTATATTTGGATATTACCCTATGATGTCTAAGTGTTTAAACCAATTTTAAACCTCATACAACTTATGTAAGCTCATAAAATCAGTTAACAACGCTCAATATTTCAGTCATAATCCCTAGGTAGGAGGTGTTACGTAAACCGTCAACTTAAGTACCCCAGCCTTGATAGGTTTATGAATCGATTTGAGTTTGTAGCCAAATTTTATAAGGTAACAATCTATTTTAACTGTTAAAACTAATTGTTAACCTAATTGAGCATGCTGTTTATCTCAGTTATGGATTTTGAAGTCTAATTTCATTTTATAACAAACATATAAAATAAACATGCTTTACTATACCATAACATGCTTCAAAGGTATTTAAAATCAATGTAACAATTACATAAAATTTTAACAAACCCTAAAAACATGCATACTATATAATATAACTAATTATAACATACAATAATGCATGTAACTTGTTTACCTATGGTGGGATTTCAAATCTAAATGGCATACTTTATGCATATATGTAAAATTATTTAATTATAACAAACATCAAATGCATAAATAATTCAACGTAAAACTGATATGGTTTTTGGTTTTGGCATTTTAAAATAAATAAAAGTCTAACTATTACAAGAATCAGAAAAACCGGCTTCGAAACGGTGATTGTGTAAATTCTATAATATTGCAAAGTGAGGTTAGTGTCATGCTTGGCAAAAGCCTAGGATGGACACATAGGGGTGATTGGGTAAGGCCATGTGAGGATTAAGAATTGGCCGAGATTTTACTATGCATTAGAAATGGTGTTGCCATGCATTGACAAGCCTTGGTGTAGGTGTGCTTCGAGGTTATCGCATGGGGTGACTATTGATAACGAGCAGAAATGCACGTTATCATAGTGCTAAATCCTTAAACAATGTTGGATTGCGTTAATGAAATATGTTAAATTGCGTCCATTAAGCGTAAATTCTATAATATTGCGGTCGCATGCGTCCAATGCATTAGAGCAGTTGATCTTTATATTTTTTAGCAGAATAATGCGTTAACGCAATGTAAAGAATGCGATCATAGGAATACATTGGTCGAGTGCAACTTCACCGCAAGACTTTGCATTGATCGTGCTCGCAAACATGCACCCAAGAAGAATCACCGCAACATGGTGGGTGCATCCGAAAGAAAGGATAATTAACATCGATGGGACAGAAAGCTGACAGCAGTCAGATCCAAATTAAGTTGATAGCCGATAACGGTCACAAAGTACATCCAGCTTTATCGGTGACAATTATCTGGTGCATCAGTCAGGAATTAAAGCTGTCCCATCTGTACAACCAGGAGAGAGAAGCCGCCTTTCACCTTTGATGCCCTATAAATACCAAGTGCATTCTTTAGAGAAGGGGTTAAGCAGTCGATTACCTCATCACCATTACAAGTTCATACCTATATTAATAGTTTTCTTTTCCATTTTACGGGGGACCAAGAGAAGAGTGGTGACGCCGAAGATTGTCCAAGGCAGCTCGAGAGAGAACCTTGGGGCGTAAGAGCAGAGAGCGGGCTGACTCTCGCGAAAGCGAGAATATTTAGAGCACGAGTAGAAACAATGTAACGCTTGCAACAAGAAATTGCTCCAGGCTATTTACTATACTGCATTGTTATTCTGTACTCATCTTATATCTATAATGGAAGTTCTATTTCTACATCTGCTCACTCTCTCAACGCATGATAGCTAAACTAGTTGAATGGGTTGAGAGGAACTAAGCTAACATGATCTAGGAAGTTCATATGCTTACGATTGTCTTGTTTTATGTTTGTGCAAAATACCCTTTAGAGTTACTCAAGAGAGAATCTAAAGAAAGAACCTAATGTCTCGAGAGAGCTAGGTTAGAATCTGGACTCGAAAGAGCAAGATTAGGCTTGTATAAACAAGAGATAGGGACTTAGAGATAAGCTCAATTTGTCAACTTGCATCCCATGCATCCTAGGAATAGGAATGATATTTTGTGGTCGCATATTTGTGTGAATGTCATGTTGTCATCGCATAAATAGAGATAGAGGTTTATATGTAAACCCTATAGACTTATCGCATATTTATCGCATGCGTTCTAGCCTTAGAAGCTGTGGCATTCGCGCCGAGAGGTGGTTTACTATTGTATGCATGTTGCATGATCGCAAGGCATGAACGTATCCTAGGGAGTGTTAGCTGAAACCCTTCTCAACCAATTCACCGCATATTCATCGTATTTCCCGTTTACGAACTCTTTCCGAACTCTGCCGCAATTTTATTATTTTCATTATCGCAACAACAACCCAAAACTTATTTATTCAACTGGTTACCGCAAGTTTTCATAAAAATCTCCAACGCAACTATTTTTACAAGTCCCCGTGTTCGACCCTGGATTTACAAGGAAACTCAGACGAATTTACACTTGGATTCCTCTAGGGAAACTTGAGTGCACAATGTAATCCACCAACACATATCATCCATAATTTCCACTTCATAAAATTCAAGCATCAACTATGCGATGGAATGCATAGGCAAGTGTTGATCGCAAGGATGCCAAGGGAGTGGTAAGTTGAAGCTAGGGGAAGGCTGGATATTTGGCAATGCTAGCAAAGGGGGGAACGCCAAGGCATGTGCGAGGTTAGACCTATGCGAGGTTGGTAAGCGGCTCACGGGCAAAGATTTCATACGATGTTGGCTATGTGTTGAATAAATGCTTTAAGGTTAGTATGCATTAGCATGGGCTATGCAGTAGCATCATGGGCCAAGCGATGGTACCATGGGATGCGTTAATTAGTATTGAGGATAATTGATTGCGAGAAAAAGCAAACATACGATAATGGCTATGTAAGGATTAGTGAGCCAAGGATATCGCATGACATAGGCTAAGCGATGGTCCCATTGGGGCACAATGAACTAGCTTGAGGTTAGTGGGCGATGGAAGTGTTTTGGTAGGCTCGGCCAAAGTAGGCAATGGCATGAGGAGCGCATGGTATGCAATCCAAGATGAGGTAACTTAAAGGCTTTAGGGCTAAGGCATTAGTGGAAGGCCGAGAGTAGATGGGCGACAGACCAACTTGTGATCATGATACTAAACTTGCGATTATCAAGTGGGAAATGCGATCATTTGAAGAGATATGCGATCACCAAGGAAAACTTGCATTGGAGATAGCCTAAATATGATATGGCTTAAGGATATTACATGCAAAGTAATCCTTATCTATTTAAGTATGAGGTGTAAGGCTAATATGACATGCAATGTGAACTCTTTGCATTGGCAAACTAAGGCTAAACAGCTTAAGGTCGTGGTGGAAAGGGATTAGTGTTGGCAGCATGAGGGATAGACAAGACTTGAGGTGTCGCATGGAGAGGAGCTCGGGACACCTATAATTAGGGGGATTGGCATGAACATTTTACTCGTGCCATTCCCAAGTTTCAAGTTCTAAAGTCCTAAATAGTGAGTTGAGAGTAAGGTCTCAAGCTGCCATACAGCATTCGGAGTGCTGAGGAGAATGGAATTGTGTTAGCAAGGTGGAAGGCTCAGACTGTCACCCAGGGCCTGACGCAATGCCCAGAAAGCCAGCGCATGAGTGCATCACCAGACGTGCTGGCAGACGGACGCAGCGATCGCTGCTCGACGCATTGCGCCCACCCTCCCACCCACACTGCATGCCCTCTGTGCGAGGATTGACACCACAGACACCTTGCCGCCACGCCCTGTGCACACGCTGACACGCCCTGTCACGAGCACCAGTGCCCAGATTTAATCAAAATAACCTCTAAACGAGGTGTTTGAGGGGTGTGGCGATTTTGGTCATTTTAAGTAGGGTAAGCTGGTAAATTTGGTATAAGAGGATATTTTGGATGTTTTAAAATTAGTTTGAGGAATTATGGTATTAATTTGGAATTTCCTTGAAAATGGGAGGAATTCCAGGGAATGTTTCAAAGGGAACTAGGTGAACTTGTAGAAGAGAATCCCTGCAAAAACCGTGAGTGGTTATTGTGTTATTGTATTGTTGATGTAATTTATATATATATATATATATAGGTAAATATATATAGGGGGTAATGTAAAATTGGCATGATCAGGGATATATGTTTATCTTGTTACTATGCTTGTTAAGATATTGCTTGCATGTTTGTGTTGGAAACTGAAATTGTACCTGAGATATATAGTTAGCATGCTTGAAAAGGTACTTGGCAGGAAAATATGGTCGGCTTTGGCTGGCGGGAAAAGATAGTCGACTTCAGTCGGCGAGAAATTATAGTCGGTGACGACTGGCGGGAAATATAGTCAAGTTACCTAAGCATAGCTAGTGGAAAAATAGTCGATGTGCACATTGGCGGGATTTTAGGGTATAGGGAAAGTCTCAATAGGAATTATTGATACATTACTTTAGGTACGTGTGAAAGTGCTGGGGAAAATGTATGATCATGCTAGGGATAACCAATGGTAAAGCTAGGGATGTTTGCGTTATGTAGTAACCAGCGGTCAAGCTGGGGTTGGATGTTTTAACTGGCGGTTGAGCTAGGGATAATCTAGCTGTTTGGCTAGAGAAATAATTTTAAACTTCTAGTAATGTTCTTGTTGATTATGTATTGATTTCCAAAAGTATATTTCTAAAATAAAATTTATTGTTTATTTAAAGGCACCACTCACTAGGCTTTATAGCTCATGTTTTCTTGTTTTTCTTTCCTCCACAGGTAGCGAAAATGGAGCGTTCAGGGAAAAGCCACCAAGCCACCAACACTAGGAATTTGTAATCTCTCACAGAGCATGACTCAGATCGGGGTAGTTGAAGATCATTAGAATAGCTAGATCATTTATATAAAATTTATAATGAATATTGTAGACATTCTTAATTGTTAGTACAAATAAAGAATTGTTTGTATACTAGATGTCCTAGTTGTGAGTAGGGTTGTATAGTTGATGAGAAAAAAGGGTGATGTTGGCTGTCTTCACGCCCTCTTTTGGGTCGTGGATTAAGGCTCGGGAGGGGGTGTGACATTGATAACTTGTAGAAATACAAGTTATTTATACTATTTTTTTTTAGATATTGCAGCTAAAAGAAAGAAAAGTTATGTCGATAGTATAGAAATTGGCTAAGAAATGCGAAAATTATAAAATGTCGTCAATACACCCACTAAAACCATTGCGATGGTAGAATAGAATGTTTTAGTTTATGTTTTGTAGGAAATCAGTCACCGCATGTGTTCATGGATCACGAAATGAACAACGCATCTACATCCCATTACGCCCATCAATCAAGAATGAAGAGATGATCAACGCAATGATGGCGCATGCGACAATCGATTAAGAGTTCTAGCAATCAACACAATTTCAACCGCATGCAGTAATAAAAAATAACACCGCATACGGCGATCAATCGAAGATGTGAAGAGCAATGCATTTGCCGATGATTCTGCAAGTGTACAGCTTTCAGTTGTGCATTTCTGACGGGTTGATTGCGTAACAGAAGGAATTTTCCATTCCGCCATTTCAGGAACTACCATAACTATACAGTGGGGACCACAAATTCAAAGAGCCAAGGCCTTGCCTATAAACAGCTTCTTTAAATTCGCTGAAAAGATATACACATACAAATACAGATACTGGTACATATACATAGAGGCGTGCATATACTGATTCTGAGAGAGAGGCTGGTCTGAAGCAACTTGCAGAGTAGATTCAGGAGAACCACAAGACAAGGCTGAGAGGTGAATCTCCGAGTAGAGAATCCTTCCAATTCCAATAGTTGAAGCTCTGTGCGAAGATCAATTCTACCGGGAAAGCAAGCCCGAGAGGGAAACTTTCCTCTCCACCACTTCCACACGCCGACAAGCACAATCTCCATTCGGGATATGTGCCAAAAGCACTCTCAATTTCATCCTCTGTATTCATCTTCTCTAATCTTTCATTCACAACATGTATCGAACGCTTAATTTTAGAATTAAATGTTATGATAGTCACCATTGTCATCTCTCTGTCTTTTTTCGTACATCCATAACCCATTTCTCCATGATGTGTTCTGAATCCCCTAGGTAAATAGCAAGAATTAAGAGAGTGAGTTAATTTATGTTAAGGAAATAGTTAAGTTTAGCTAAAGCATGCTCGACGACATCTTCACTTGTGAGAGCAAAAGTGATGATGTTATTCCGCCTATCGAGAGAAGGTTGGAAGAATGCGTTAACTAAAGCAAGACTTGCCATTCACAGTCAGTTCTCGATCTCAGTATCATGTATCATGTATTTTGTATCGTGTATCATATTAGTTTAGGATTTATTTTATTAACGCATTTTTACTTTCACCGAAATTTACAATTTTTTATAAATCAACATTCTTTATTCATTATTAAAAACCGGTTGCATGTATCACTTAAGTAACGCATTAACGAAAATAATCCCTATGTTCGACCTCGGATTATTCTAGGAATCTTGCGTTGGAATTATACTTGGTTTCAGCGCAAGGAAACTTGTGACACTATATTTAGACGTAGTATCGCATAAAAAAATGTCTTTATCGGAAAAGCACTTGAGCGCGTATACAACACATCATTCATTTCATTCACAAACCATGCGTTAGAGTTAGATAAAGAACAAGAAATTAAATTCTATGTCATCAAACATCAACACCTTCTGGACCCCTGGAAAGCACCTAATCAATGCATGATCTTAGGCTGGACGTACGGTCTGCTTTTACTCAATGCATACCCTTTGTGGTTAACGTGCAATGAATGAATTTGAATGATTGATTTATGCTCTATGCACTCAAGTTGGTTTGCGATGATGATATTATTGCGATATTACATTATAAATGTATGCGTTGATGATGATATGCTTTCGTAGTATGCATTTGTGTAGTGCGTGTCACAAGTTTTCTTGCACTGGAACCAAGTATAATTCCAACACAAGTTTCTCAGATTGATCCGAGGTCGAACATAGGGACTTCTTTCGTTAATGCGTTACTTAAGTGATACACGCAATCGGTTTTTAATAATGAATAAAGAATGTTGATTTATACAAAAATGTAAATTGCAGTGAAAGTAAAAATGCGTTAATGAAATAAATCCTAAACTAGTATGATACACGATACAAGATATATGATACATGATACCGAGGTTGAGAACTGACTGTGAAGTTGTACAAATAATGTTGATATATGATACTTCTCGCTTTAGTTAACGTATTCTTCCAACCTTCTCTTGATAGTTAGAATAACATCTTCACTTCTGCTCTCACAGGTTAAGATGTCGTCGAGCATGTTTTAGCTAAACTTAGTTGACTTCCTTAACACGAATTAACTCACTCACTCAATCCTTCCTCTTTACCCATGGGATTAGTGACACATGATGGAGAAAATGGATGATGAATGTGTGGAAAAGAACAGAGAAATGACAATGATTACGATATTGATATTAAATCTAAGGATAAGCATTTGATACAAATCGTGAATGAAAGATTAAAGAATATCGAACACAGTAGATGAATGGAAAATAAGAACAAATACGGAAAGAGTGTCAATGTCTTGACACAGATTCTAATCGGAGACGTTGTGCATGCCGTCGTGTGGATGAAATGGAGTGGAAAGCTTCCCTCTCAGGCTTGCTTTCCATGTAGAAGTGACCTCTTGCACAGAGCTTCTTCTTCGAGAATGGAAGGAATTTCTTGCTCGGAGACTTACCTTTCATTATTGTCTCGTCGCTCTCCCGAATTTTTTCTGGATTGTCTCTTCAGACCAACCTTCTTAACATTGAATCTGAGGAAGCTATTTATAGACCTTGGCTCTTGTATTAGTGGTCACACTTTGTAAATATGATAATTCCTGCCATGGCATAGTGGAAATGTCTACTCTGCTCCACGATCAATTTGTCAGAATCATACAACAGAAAAGCTGTACACTTGTCAGAAATCCATGCGAATGCGTTGCTCTTCTCATCTTCGATCGATCGTCGCATGCGATGTAGTTGTTTTGATCTCTTATCGATTACCGCATGCGGTGGAAATGCGTTGATTGNGTAGTTGTTTTGATCTCTTATCGATTACCGCATGCGGTGGAAATGCGTTGATTGCTTGAATCCATGATCGATCGTCGCATGCGCTGCAATTGTGTTGATCTTTTTCATTCTTGATCGATTGCCGCATGCTGTGTGGATGCATTGTTCATTTTTTCCCTCGAGCGATTATCGCATACAGTGACCTATTTCCTGCAAAACAAAGACTTGGACATTCCATTTCGCGATCACAATGGGGTTAGTGGGTGTGTTCACGACACTTTATAATTTTTGTATTTCTAAGCCAATTTCTATACTGTCAATACATGATACATGATACTGAGGTCAAGAACTGACTGTGAATGGAAAGTCTTTATGAATGAACCATGCGACGCAACTTTTCCTTCTTTTTGCCGCATAATCTAAATAAAACGATATAAATAACTTGTATTTCTACAAGTTATCACATGGCCTACCTGAAAAACCCTAGTTTTCCCTTAATCAGTCCTCTTTAAGTATTCTTTGAAGAGAAAATAGGTTGTGAGCTTAAATGAAGCTTCCTTCGGGTATTTATAGGCCTTCAAAAACATTGTTGTAAACCACAAGGCTCCAACGCATGACACTTTTATTGCATCAAAATCCTAAAAGTCAGCAACATGTAATATCCAGCATTAGGGTTCTTGACACCTCCTACTTGCATGAGATCTTGAGGTGTAATTCCCATGAAGTGTTGATAACTTGTAGAAATATAAGTTATTTATACTGCTTTATTTATATATTGCAGCCAAAAGAGAAGAAAGTTGCGTCAATTGTATGAAAATTAGCTAAGAAGTACAATAATTACAAATTATCGTCAATACACTCACTAACACCATTACGATGGTAGAAAAGAGTATTTCAAGTATGTTTTGCAAGATATCCAGTCACCGTATGTGCTCATGGTTCAAGAGAGAATGATTTACGCATCTACGTCGCATTGCGCCCATCAAATCAATATTGAAGAGACGATCAACGTAATGACAGTGCATGCGACAATCGATCCAGAGTTGAACTTTAACTGCATGCGGTAATAAAAACAACATCGCATGCGGGCACACGATTGAAGATATAGATGAGCAATGCAATCACGGAGGATTTTGACACGTGTACAACTAACCTTTGTGCATTTTTGACGGACTGATTTCATAACAGAAGGAATATTTATTCCACCATTCTCGGAATTCCATAACAATAAAGTGGGGACCACAAGTTAGAGAGTCAAAGAATTCATCTATAAATACCCTCAAAGAATTCACTGAAAGATATACGTGATACGGGGGATAATTAATATGAGGCTATTGAGAGAGAGCTGATCTGAGTGCTGATCGGAGGAAATTCAGGATAAAAAGAGACAAGGCCGAGAGTTGAGTCTCAGAGCAATTCTGCCAAATCCCCACTGAGAAGCTCTGTATTTAGATCCCTTCTACTAGTTGAGCAAGCCTGAAAGGGAAATTCATCCTTCCATTCACTCCATCGACGCTGGTAAGCAATTCTCCATTCCAGATCTGTGCCAAGACGTTGGCACTTATTTGTATTTGTTTCTAACTCTCATTCATCAATTGTATTTCATCTTCTTAATCTCTTCATTCACAACCATGTGTTAGATGCTAAATAGTATTATTGAATGTCTTGATCATTTCAATTTCCACTTCTCTGCCTATTTTCGTTCCTCCATTAATCGATTTCTTCACGATGTTTTCTTAATCCCTTGGTGATTAATATGAATTAAACAAGTAACTTAATCCGTGCTAAAGAAATAAAGATGTTTAGCTAAAGTATGCTAGACGACATCTTCACTCGTGAGAGCAGAAGTGAAGATGTCATTCTGATCTGTCTAGAGAAGGTTAAAAGAATGTGTTAACTAAAGCGAGAAGTACTTACAGAGATGGAAGCAACCTTGCATTCACTAAGTTCGTCCCTCCGCAGAGATGTGGGAAACGCGACCGATCACCAAGCGGTGTATACAAATGGAAAGTGGAACCGTACTTATATCTTGAACGCAATTAAGAAACTTACGCTGTTTATATTAATTATCCTTTCTCTTTCTGTTTCACACATAAGCCTTGCCATCGCATAACACAATCTTTGTATATCCTTCATAGTCAGTCTCAACCTCGGTATCTTGTATCATGTAACCTATATCTTGTATCATCATAGCTTAGGTTTATTTTATTGCACTTTACTTTTATCACAATTTACTTTATTGCCACATTTTTATCACTTATCTTTACTTTACTGCACAATTTACTTTATCGCATGTACAAACAACACTTTTATTAATTTGAAAAAAAACTTCGGGTCGCATATATCACAAATATAACGCAATTAACCTAAAAAAAATCCCTATGCTCGACCTCGGATCACACCGAGAAACTTGCGGTGAAATTATACTTGGTTTCAATGCAAGGAAACTTATGACAACGCACAATATAGTACAAGAACATTCATTAATAACGCATATCTAGAATTAGTATCGCATATCATCTCAATCATCCATGCGTTGTATGACATAAGAAGATTAATTTTATTCATTCATATTCATACATGCGTTACAAGTTTATGATGAGCTTGTATGATTATAAAGAGGCTTAAAAATCTATTTCATCAAGTTTATGGCATGGACTTGTAGCTTAGAAACAATTTTTGCGTTTCAAGTTTATGACGCCGTTGCTGGAGATTGGTTAACGGTTAATGTTGAGTACTTTTGTAGTATGTGCAGGACAGTTCTCTTTGTACTGGCTATTTATTGTGGAGAGCAGTCTGACGATTTATAAGTACTAGAGCGATCCAGAAACTCTAAGCTAACATAGAGATCAAGTGTATTTTTCGCACAGGAGCACATCAGAACCAGATTAAGCGCCGAAATTTTAAGACCTATGGTTGAGGAGAATGCAAGGTTTGAGAAATTTGCAATGCAATGTCCATACCTGGTGTGACTCTCGAAGAAATTAGATTGTATCTCTTCCCGTAAACACTGCAGGATGATGCAAGGAGGTGAACAATGTCCTTGATGACATTGCGCAGGCAAGCTTGCTCACCTGTAGGGGGGATGCCATTGCGGTAACTCTGAAAAAATCTTTCAATTAGCATCTCCATATCTATGTTTACTTGCTTTCGTTACTGCTTCCTAAATTACGTTATTTACTGCTTCATAGAATTAGCTTTTAATGCTTTCTGTATTTACCTTCAATTTAATTCAATTGAGTATTTCCATGTCATATTTAATTGCTTTAATTTGTATGCATTAGTAGCACTATTTTTAACTTTTGTGAATGACTGGATGAAACATTGAACATCGCAAAGTCTTTTTGGCTTGCGTAATTGATGAAGTGAATAGAAAAAAAAAATAAAAAACTTGGTATGTAACACAATGATGGGTGTATTGTGGGGCAACAAGAGACACCTTACGTCCATTACACTCAACTGCATTGCGTTGAGGGGTGTGTTGCGCGCGTGTGTGTCCTTTGCCCATCCTTAAAAAAATGCACTATGTCGAGGTAGTGTTGTGCTGGTAGCAATACCGTGCGCACGATCCTCCATAAATGCATTTAGTTAAGGGGTGTGTTGTGGGGAGGTATGCGTTGTTGCTCGTCCTTTGCAAAAATGTATTTCCGTTAATGGAAGCGCGGTGTTAACTTTTAATCGTGCACACTTCTGAATTAGATTCAAAAGATAATTTCAATTCATTATTTTTCTAAGTTAACGATATTCTTTGCCCGTGCCTTTTTCTTTATCATCCTTTGTCAATATTTATGATATTCTTGATCTTTACTTTTGCGTTATTCATTGCGCTGCCATGATGTATAATATGAATACACTTAGAAACATTTCCCATACTCTGTAATTTCTAACTAACACTTAGTTAATTCGTAGCTTAGTAGTACTTTACCTTTTACCCTTCAAAGCTCTACTCAAATATTCTTTTTGAAATTTTTTCTAAGTATTTGTCTATTCTGTCCAAACAACGCAATGAGGACCTTGCGCATCTCTAAATTTGGGGGTAGGGAAGGTCTGAGCAGATGAGATCAAGATTATGCGGTCATTAAGAAAAATGCGTTCATTTTTCATTTTAAAAAAAAAAACATTTTCATACAAAACTCCAATGTCAGCGCAAGGGAAAACCCAAAAAAATTCCCAACCTAATAAGAGTTAGTTGTGAAAGGAACCTGCTCGTAGTTGGATGTTCGCATGATACCCGTGCGAGCAAGCCAAAACGAAGGTGGGTTTCCAAGAACAACGCAATATGAAAAGAGAAAAATGCAAAAGAAAATAAAAGAATGGAAGAGACAACTCCTCTGAAATTCATGAGTTAAAGTTGAGATTGGCACACAACCATAGTTGGATATTCGGATGACACCTGTGGGAACAAGCCAAAATGAAGAGGGTAACAATGATCAACAGTCTCTAAAATGACGCAAAGTTTGACCACCGCATACAGACGCATCAAGTTGTTTTGATAAAGAAGAGGTAAACATTCTTTTTAAAATTAGAAAAGCATTTTTGAGCAGAAATTTGTGGTATAGAAGAATAAAGTAGTGCTTTGATACGAATTAGCAAGGATAAAAGGAAATTGCGTTGTCAAGTAATGTGCCTAAGTGTAACATTCGAAGCAACCAATCGATGCAAAAATATAGGATAAGAATTGAGCATTATTACTTTAGTCGAAGATATGCTTGAGGACAAGCATATATCTAAATTTGGGGGTGTGATAACTTGTTGAAATACAAGTTATTTAAACTGTTTTATTTAGATTCTGCGGCAGAAAAAGAGAGGAAAGTTACGTCAATTGTATGAAAATTAGCTAAGAAATACAATAATTATAAATTGTCGTCAATACACAGACTAACACCATTAAGATGGTAGAAAAGAGTATTTCAAGTCTGTTTTGCAGGATATCCAGTCACCATATGCGCTCATGGCTTAAGAGAGAAAGATTAACGCATCTACGTCGCATTGCGTCCGTCAAATCAATACTGAAGAGACGATCAACGCAATGACGGCACATGCGACAATCGATCCAGAGCTAAACTTCAACCGCATGTGGTAATAAAAACAACACTGCATGCGGGCACACGATCGACGATGCAGATGAGCAGCGCAATCACAGAGGATTTTGACACGTGTACAACTAACCGTTGTGCATTTTCGACGGACTGATTGCATAACAGAAGGAATATTGATTCCACCAGGAATTTCATAACAATAAAGTGGGGACCACAAGTCAGAGAGTCAAAGCATTCATCTATAAATATCCTCAAATAATTCACTGAAAGATATACTTGATACGAGGAATAATTGATACGAGGCTATTGAGAGAGAGCTGATCTGAGTGCTAATCGGAGGAAATCCGGGAAGAAAAGAGACAAGGTCGAGAAGTGAGTCTCAGTGCAATTCTGCCAAATCCTTGCCGAGAAGCTATGTACTTAGATCCCTTCTACCGGTTGAGCAAGCCTGAGAGGGAAACTCATCCTTCCATTCACTCCATCGACATTGGCAAGCGATTCTCCATTCCAGATCTGTACCAAGATGTGGCGATTTATTTTGTATTGTATTCTAATCTCATTCATCAATTGTATTTCATCTTCTTAACTCTTCATTCACAACCATTATCAGATGCTAAATAGTATTATTAAAATCTTGATCTGTCACACCCTCCCTCACCCCTCCTATGCCCCAAGAACTTGAAGGGAGTGTGAGGTACATGCAGTAAGTATTCCCAGGACAACATTTAAATTTAACATTTCCCCCTCCCCTTCCCTCCACTGCCCCATCTATTAAAGATTTCAAACATGTTTACAACATTCTATCTAACCTTCAATAACACATAGTCAATTTCCTATATTCTCTTTATTATATGATCGAGCCATGTCTTGAGAATTTTACCATGTCCTGGTTGTTGGGTGGTTAGTAGACTCCTTCCTGAACGCTCCGCTTTGTACCTGGGGGAGAAGGGGGGGGGGGGGGGAAGGGGGATAATAACAAAACATTTAGAAGAGTGTGAGCTACTAATGCCCAGTAAGTGGTTCTTTAAAATAATATATCACTTGCAAAACCTGATATTTTTGTGAAGTCAATCACATAATCAACACAATCCAATATAATTTAGCCAATCATAGTTATTGCAATGTAATCAAATCAATCCTCAGTTCCATGCTACTAGAGTGCATGTTCATATCATGGACATAATTATCAATCAATGGACAACTTTTTATGGAAACTTTTCTATAACCCACTTTTTCCCGCCAATGTGCACATCGGTACAATTCCTTTTCCCGCTAGTCATCGCTAGGTAAATTTGGGCTATATTTCCCGGCCGTCGGGTCATTGACGACTAATTATTTTCCGGGCCTACCGAGGCCGACTATATTTTTCCCACCAAGCACCTTTTATTAAGCATGCTAACTTATGTAGTCCAGGTATAATCTCAGTTTCCATAGAAATTTCACAAACAATATCATGGCACCAACATAACAATCATAAAGCATGCATTTTGCACTATACATATACATTATTCCACATATCAATGCATAAAAACTAAGTAAACACTCACCGCAACAATTTTTTTCCACTAAAATCACCTTGAGAATACCTTTATGAGAATGACAAATATGAATGGAAATCCTCAATTGATACTTGTTATATCAATACATAATGTCAAAATAGCCAAACTATCATTATATAATGAAAATACCAAACTTACCCTACTCCCAATTTAGCCAAAAATCCAAAAATTAGCCTCTTTAAAGGTTATTTGGACCGTGGTAGGCAACTAGGCGTTGGGCAGTAGATAGGGTGGGCGTGCTGTGCCGCACAGGGGTTGACGCATGGGCGTGCGTTGCGTTGCACGGTGGGGTTGCTAACGTTGGGCGTGATGCATCGAATGGGTGGGCCTGCTGTGCTTGGATGATGCGTCGCACCGGGGGGGGGGGGGGGGGGGGGTAGCTGCGCTAGGCTAGCGCACGGATGGACGCAACACTGCAAGCGTGCGCGCAGGGTGTGGGCTTAGCTGACTCAATGCTTCAACCAACGCAACCTTTGTTTCTTTTGATCTCCAATCAATTTGGCGAGCCTAATAAATCAAACATAACTCTCTAAATATGCTCTCAAAACAAGATTTAGGTGATGATATGAATAAATTCCCCTTGCCCAACCCCTCTATTTCTAGCCATTCCAAACTCACCCCATAGTGACAACTCAAACTTCTGATTTGTCTCACTTTGGAGCTGCCAACACTTAGTCTACCCAGCCTAGCCTTGAGTTGTTCTCATCTCAGCCTGCCAGCCAAATCTGTTTTTTTGCATGAAATGTCCTTCACCCACCTCCTGTTTGGGGTGATAAGACTTTCCATTTGCATGAAATCTTCCTTTGTCCACCTCCTACTAGAACTTTGTGTGATCCTCCTTTTTCCACCTAAATCATTTAAATACTTAAACATATTTCTCTATTTAAATTATTTAAGACTTATGCTCGCTATACCATTGGCATCTTCCCTTGAAGTTTCCCATCAATTAGCCTTACCTTTTATCCTTAACGTATAGCAACTCACCCTTCCTTCATTAAAGTCCTACTTAACCATCGCATGAGTTGGCCATCACCAACGCATAGGGTGGCTGCTCACCGTCGATGCATGGCTTACTAGGTGTGCTTGTTGGCCTACTGCATGGACGCACGATGCTGACCATTGATGCATGGGTGTGCTTCCTAAGTGCTTGCGTGCTTGGCCGCATAAGAATGCTTGGCCACGTGGGCATGCCTCGCCGCATGGGCGTGCCTCACTACATGGCGTGCTTTGCCCCATGGCCGTGCGCTGGCATAGCGCATCAACACATGGCTACTCGACAGACTCGATAGTGCTTTGATGCATAGGATGGCTTGCCCGCTTGCCCGTTTGACGCATAGGTAGGGCGCTCGGCATACACTATCGACGCATGGGCTCCGCGCTTGATCATGGCCTGTGCGCTTGTCCTTGACGCATGGCCCTGTGCGCTTGGTGCATGGCCTGTGCGCTTGGCCTGCACACCTAGCATGCTCACTCGATGCATGCTTCCTGCCCATGTCCGCACAGCTCATGTATGCCTTTGCATTGGTTGTATGCAACCCTTAGCCATTTTTCAAGTCTTCTTGCTTCCATCCTCCGTGCATTCTTGCGTCCCACATGTTTTAAGCCCTTCATAGGCGTTTGGACCTTTGGTCATCTTTTTGGATAATTTTCATGTTTTTCATCCTTTGTTTCAATATCCTTACTTAGGATTTTTCTTCTCTATTTAACCTCCAACTTTAGATTTAGTGTTAGGGTCTTACATGATCATTTCCATTTCCACTTCTCTGTCTATTTCCATTCCTCCATTAATAACTTTCTCCACGATGTTTTCTTAATCCCTTGGTGATTAATATGAATTAAAAAAGTAACTTAATCTGTGCTAAAGAAATAAAGATGTTTAGCTAATGCATGCTAGACGACATCTTCACTTGTGAGAGCAAAAGCGAAAATGCCATTCTGATTTGTCGAGAGAAGGTTAGAAGAACGCATTAACTAAAGCGAGAAGTACTTCCAGAGATGGAAGCAACCTTGCGTTCACTACGTTTGTCCCTGTTTCACCATAAAGATATGGGAAACACGGCCGATCACTGAGAGGTGTACGCAAATAGAAAGCGGAATCGTACTTATATCTTAAATGCAATTAAGAAACTTGCATTGTTTATATTAATTATCCTTTCTCTTTCTATTTCACACATAAGCCTTGCCATCACATAACACGATCTTTGTATATCCTTCACAGTCAGTCTTAACCTCGGTATCTTCTATCATGTAACTTGTATCTTGTACCATCATAGCTTAGGTTTATTTTATCGTAATTTACTTTATTACCGCATTTTTATCGTTTATCTTTACTTTACTGCACAATTTACTTTATCGCATGTACAAACAACACTTTTATTAATTTGAAAAAAAACTCCCGGTCGCATATATCACAAATATAACACAATTAACCTAAAACAATCCCCGTGTTCGACCTCGGATCACACCGAGACACTTGCAGTGAAATTATACTTGGTTTTAATTCAAGGAAACTTGTGACAACACATAGCATGCTATAAGAACATTCATTAATAACGCATATCTAGAAGTAGTATTGCATATCATCGCAATAAATATGAATATGAATATTAATAGCTCATCATAAACTTGTAACGCATGTATGAATATGAATGAATAAAATTAATCTTCTTATGTCATACAACGCATGGATGATTGCGATGATTTGCGATACTACTAGGATGATTGCGATGATACGCATGCCCTAATATGCGTCCACCTCATCCTAGGCTCGACCAGTGCTTCATTTGGTAGAGCCGCGTACTCCATTTTGTTGTCAATTCGACCTTGTTCTCTAATTTTTCTCTCACCAATGCATGTAACCTAGGTTAGGCACATAGTTACTTCAAAACCAACATCCATATGTCCAACACTTCCCCCATGTATCTATGGTAGTATTCTCAATGCATGCTCCCTTAGATTTGGATATTTGGTTTTTCAATTCAACCCTTAATTCAACTCATAGCTTCCTCTTGAGCCTTAACCACAAGCATGCACCCATCTTCCCCAAACATGTGCCCATCTTCCTCAATCATGTGTCCATCTAGGGTTTTGGGCTTCCTTGGTGTAGCTTCCCTTCTAAGGGTTTGTCTCATGCTTCCATCTTGCTTCTCTTAGGGTCCTAATGGAATGCTTGAGTCTTTCTATGTGCCAACAGGGTCTTCATGCGCCCATCATTGCCTTATGCACCAACTCTTATTCTTCTTTCTTCTCCTTTGGTTCCTATTTCTCCTTCTATGCATAGTCTACCTTCCATACTTAAGGACTTAGCCATATGTTCTCCTTGTTTTATTTTCCCTTCCAAGGATGCGTCCATATGATCTTGGATGTTCTAATTTCCCCAACCATGCGTCCAACCCTTCCCTCTTAAGGGTTTCCTTTGCACAGGGTGCCCTATGTGGTCCAACACTTAGCTAATTCCTCTCCCAGAATACCTTATGTCCCATGAAACCTTCCTTATGCGTCATTGAGGGTATCCTACGCGTTCACCTAGTTGTTCAACGCATGGTTTACTCTACTCCCTTTATAGCATAACTTTCTTCATCCCCTAAACATCCACGGTTGTCCAAAACTCCTTTTAGGATGCGTTTACTTTGCGCTTATGCGTCCAGGGCCTTCATTTACTCCTATGCTATGAATTCAACTCTTACTTTCATAGTATAATTTGAACATTTAGCCAAGATTCTGCCCTCCAAATTTTCAGCTTGGGTTCTCAACATGTATTTTTTAACCCAAGGCATAGTTTAGGGACATTATTTTCCCTTCCAAGGACAGCTTGGGTTCCAATTAAAAGTATTGTCTTACTCAACCTAACAAACAATACTTACGGTATATTTTCTTTTAATTTCCAATATACCGTAAGTATTGTTTGTTATCATAATTGGAAATTAAAAGAAAATATACCGTAAGTATTGTTTGTTAGGTTGAGTAAGACAATAATTTTATGGTGCTATCAAATTATTCCCAACCTTATTCTTGTTAGTTCTCATGCAAACATAGAAACAACTAAAAAATGGATGATAGGATACATGATTGTGACTCTAGCCTTAATTCTAAAGATAACAGATCACTTGTAAATGTGAAGTAAACAAAACATATGATTTATTTAATGAGATTTTTAACATTTGATGCATGAAGAGAGAACTTATCAAGGGTTCTAGGAATCAAATACTATATGACCACTACTAAAACCGAATAGTGTTAGCAATAAGATCAAGTTGAACAACAGGAAAGCTCGAGAAATGTTTCACAACGTCAATTAGTAAAAAGGGGGAATTTGTGTAGACAATGAAAGTGAAGCGTGTAAAGCAAAGTGCACTACAACAAATGTCCCTTTTAATAGCATTTTAATACACTTTTAGTTGAAAAAGCTATTCAAAGTGAACAAAAAGCGAGAAGGGAAAAATTAAGGGGCGCACTTGTATATTAATAAAAGACCTAATGTTACATTTTTTCCTCCAACCCTATTTTGCAATTCACATGCACCTCTTGCGGCTAAATCTTCTCCATCTTCATCATTCTAGCAACTCTCCCAATCAAGCAACTCCATCGTTCGCTAGGTACGCCGTTTACATAAAAGAACTAGATCCTTTATGTAAGGACTTCTAAACTCTCTTAGCTCGAAATTAAATAGATTTTAATAGTTGCGTTTGAGAATAAAAATTAATTTAAGGTGAATTGGTTAGTTAGTAAGAAAAGTTTAATTTAGAAAATAGATGAATTATGTGAAGTTGTGTATTATTGAAAAGGGTTTATTTAGATGAATTAAAAAATAAATTAATCGGGTTGAAGTAAAGTTGTTTTTAATAAGTTTAAGTGGAATTATTTTGGAAAAAAAATTTAAATAAATAAAAGTAAAGAATAATAAATTATAGGATTTTGGAGCGGCAAACTTATTTAAGGTGGGGATTTTCCCGCTCAAGTAGGAGGTGGACTTTCAAAGATTTGGGAGAAGACATCTGGACGTTGTAGGTTACCCACTTTGTGAGGATTGAAAAAGTGTAAAAAGAAGTTTGTTTTGGACAGGAAGTGGGCCGACGGAGGATGTTACAAAATCTAACCATGAAAGAATATAAAATAACGTAAAAGAATAGAGAATCGATACATAAATTTATGTGATAAGTTATCTCTTTAAGTATCATCTTTACGTTGAAAAAATAGACATAGTTAAACTCGAAATAACACAAATAACGACAGAAATATGGATGACACATTTAAAATTTTTATTTTATAAAACTTTTGAAAATGGATTAATGTCATTATTTGTATTCTTTTAATTCGAACGTACACTATTTGTTTCAAAAACTATTTTGAACTTATGATTTGCGGTGATCTACATCGCTTTTGGAGGTCTATTTCATTTAAATATACCATATTAGTTCTTACAGCTATCTTTAGGAGATGTGTACCAGTGTAGGATTCAACCCTAGTTTCTATTCATAATTAATTAGTTTGTAAACATTAATTTTATAGGAGTAATCTCTCAAATTTTATTTACTATATTTCATTTTTCTGTCGTGCGACTCAAGTTGGTATCCTCTCTAGTTTTTTATTCTCGGTACAGGAGGACAAATTTGGTTAGAGAAAAAGATTTTCTTAGTTATTTTAATTTTTGTTTGCCTCATTTGAGGATTTTTTTCGTTTGTTGATTGAGTTTTCCTTTTCAACTCGGGGTTTTTGAACAACGACAATTTAAGGTTTTGATTCCTTTTTCTTGTCGAGAAGTTGAAGATTCATGTTGTTGGTCTTTGCTTCAAAGATGATTGATCTCTATCATTCCTTTTCTTTTCACCTATTATGTATGTCCATTCGTAGCAAAGCCAAAGAAAAAGGAAGCATAATATGAAGGGTGTTTCCCAAATTTTAATTTTATATATTTTATGGGTTCTGTAGATGTAGATACTTTAGAGAGGAGTTGATTTATTTGAAAAGATTTAAGTTACGCATAATCTAATTCCTTACCAAAGAACAATACCTTCCTCATCACGTTATTATCTTTCTTTTACTCTTTCCATAGTCTAATTCCTTCTCAAAATGAGGTACAAAGCTCGTGCCAACCATTTGAAGGGATGGAATCTACTAAGTTCTTTTGTACTTTTGTGACTTAGTTTTCAATTGTGAGTTTGTGAATTTTGTTTTGAAAAATCATATTATGAAACAAGTTCTTGTTTATTTTGAGGAGAATATGTATAGTTCTTTGTTTCCTTCTTTTTTAGTAGAATATGTGTACCATTACAATTCTTTTGACAAACATGGTATAGTTTCTTCTCAAAGTTAAATACTTTTCTTATTCCTCTAATCAAAAGGAGAATAGAAGGTAGAAAAAAAAAGGGTAGTGGAATTAATGAAGGTTGTAGTCTTCATGAACACGATGTAAGTTCTCTCGACATTGAATTGATGTGATAGTAGTTTTGATATTTTGTAATTTTCCTATGTGTTATAGTTGCCGGTTGCAGTCTTAAGGTTCAAGGTCTACGGTTTTTCTTTTGAATTTCATTACATTGTGGTATGCATGCCGAGACATGAGGCTTCACTTATCAAAATCGATAATAAGAGGAGTCTCAACATGCTCCCTCAAGATGGTGCCTCTTTTGGGTTCACCAATTTTGATCCGATCACAATTTTTTCTTATTGGACCGACATCACCCATTTGGACTTTATGGGCTCTGATACCATATTAGATAGTATGAAGTTCCATCTCAAGACCAATTGACAATGAGAGGAGTCTTAACATAACAATGGTTAGTGAATTCTATATTACGAAATCTAATTCCTAAATAGTTGTTGGAATTTCATTTTTGTTTATCATGTTGCTGAAATTTTGTTCAAATATTTATTTAAAAGTACGAGAGTACATATATACTTGATCTCTTGCACGATCTTTTCTAATTGGCTAAATTCTATAATTTGGGATCGTGACATCAAGGATTAATGCTTTATAGTTGATTTAAACGCATGATTGGAAAAGATGAAAGTTGAAACGTGATAGTTTACCATTTACTACTTTTTGTCTTTGCCGTTATAAAGAGATTGACAACACATTGGATTTGCAAACAATGCAAAGCGAGTAGAAATTTATGCCTCAAGTAATAAGTTGTGGATTATTGGAGAGGAAAGAAAATAATCAAGTTTTGGATGATGTATTGTGTTTGTGTCCGTTTTAATTTAGAGCTTTATTTGATATATTATTAATGTTTTTTTGCAATACATGATTTCAAGTCATGAGTTGTTAATCTCGTTGTCGTTAATCTCTTTTTCTCATTTTTTATTGGTTGTCCTATAATGACTTGGTATGTCACACTCCTTCCTAGAATCTCTTTCACATCCTAGGAAGAGATGTGAAGATAACATTTACCAATCCTCTTATGGTAACTACTGTCTATCTCTATCAACATCACTCGCTAGATTATCTTTAGATACCTCATAACATAACATATATTCTACCTATAGACATTTCATAACTTTAGTAATTTGATCAGGTGTTTGGATTTATACATATAAGTAGCAACATATTTACATACACACAATATGGTGCGTCCCGTCAACTTTCTCCTTGTCCTTAATATGTACATGCTAATTAAAATATGGATAAAACCACAAAACCACCTAAGTCGTTCTTCCTTTTTCCTTGTGCTTCAACTTTAACTCTGAGTGACAGACTAGTAGAACAGCTATCTTTAAGGAAGTTGACCGCTACATGGGGAAAAGAGAAAACATTGAAAAAAGTGAGCTACTAGCCCAATAAATTACTATTTAAAAACATGTTTATTGAACATTAAGTAAACATCAATCATTTAAAACTTCATAGTTTTCAATACTCAAACTCACAAGCATCAAATGTTTAAAACATTCAAACCTTGGAAATTGTATGCTCATACAAAAATCATTAATATATAGCCTTAGTTGAGAGAGAGCTTTTTTGCTCAATCTCCCAATGTCGAAATCCTTAGTTGGTGTGGAGTGGTCTCAACACAACAAATATCAAACCATACCTATGTGCACATGGTAATGCCCTGAATACCGTCATTTAGGTATCAGAGGCCCAAATACCTTCTCTTAGTCCTTCGGTATCGGGTTTCCTCATCATATCATCACAACTAAAACTTCCAGAAAGAAAACTCGACTTTGATCATTAAGCATTCCAGTAAAACAAACTTTTAGTGTAATCATCATAAAAGGTTTACATAATAACATGAATGCTAGTTAACATATGCTTCATAAAACTTTAAGTTAGAAAATGTAGGCCACGTTCATGTGTTCATTATGATACTAGGCTTGCTTCAAAGTAAAGCTTAAGTAAAACATGATTTCTTAGAAAGCTCTTCATAAAACTAAAACTCATGGTACATCATACTAAAACAACTTGTAAAGCTAGTTTAAAAGTAAACCATGCATTGGAGTACTTATTGAGAAAAACACTTATAAACTTTATCATTCATAGTCTTGGGCTACATCCTCGCGGTTTATAGGCTTCTCCTATTATTCTTTGCTTTGTGACATTGACAAAATACTTTTGGTTAATGTCATTAGCTCCCTTTCGAGCTTAACTTACATGAATAGGTTTAACATCAAACTTAGAGCATCTTCCACATTTATCAACGCATCACCCCACTTAGTGCATACTACACTCAGCTAAAAATACCTTGTGACTAGCTGATGGGTACTATGCGGCCACAAATGTCTGCCTGTAACACTTGAGCCCTCACAAGATTTCCCTAGTGGGAGAGAAGAATTCAGAGTTCAAGCTTTGTAAGGGAAAAGTTTAACTAAGTACCTAGACCATGCCTTGTAGGATGGAAAATTTCTAAGTGTTGGATATATAGTAGTTTGGAGTAAAAAAAAATGGCTAGGTGTCTAACTATGCTATGAGAATAAAACTTTGATTCATAGCATAGGACAACATAAGAAATCATGATTGATAGCTCTAAAAAGGAGCTATATTTCCTTGCTTAATTTAGGCTCGTTAATGGATTTTATGTATTTATTGTCTTGTTTTATAGGTACCGAGAAATCAAGAGGTACAATTAGCCATTCGATGAGAAATGGGGTTAATATGAAGAATTTGGAAGTGATTTGAGCACATGGGCTTGAAGGGAGTGGAAATAACCAAAATGACCCTGTTAGAGCATCACAATGCTCTTTACATGCATAGCTTCGATGCTTGCACTACGCTTAATGGTAGAAGCTACAGACGTAAGATAGCGTCGCAGGCGATGGTTAGCGCAACGCCAACGTNGTAAGATAGCGTCGCAGGCGATGGTTAGCGCAACGCCAACGTCCATGTGTGTGCCTATCGTAAGTGAGTGTCGAAGCCACTATTGCAACACATCTGTGATGCTTGAAGGCAGAATTGGTAGTAGAATTGCAACACTCTTCCTAGTGTTGCAATGCTGTGACGGTATTACAAATGTCTTCTTTCTGAATAAGGTTATGAGGGAGGAAAGTTAGGGCGTTTTAGGGAGCATGTTGCTCGATTTTGGCCATTCTAGGCCAAAACTCATAATATTCCCTTTTATTTGAGTTGTAATTGTGAATTTTAGCATTGTGAGTCGGATTCTGTTTGAAGGCCATGACATCGGTTTTAGCGATTTATAGGGATTTTCATGAACACTTTGAGATTTCTTATGGATTTTTTTGTATTGCATGTTTCTGTTACTTTCTGATTTTCACTCTTTCAATCTATAGAACGAGCATGTAAGATTAATGAATTAACGACTCGATTTCTTGTAATATTCGTCTTTGATATATGTGTTTTTAATGTCCATAATTGCATTAAGGGCATGATTAATTCAGTAACAATAGGTTTTAGTTTGATTTAAGGAATGATTTCTAGGCTATCTAGGATCACGTAATTGATAACAAAACCTAAATATTGGAAATGCAATAGGATAGATTCTTGCTTAATGTCTTAATCAATCCAAGTATGTAATGCAATTAACTAAGTAAATTGTCTTTGTAACGAGCTTAGTTCATTTAGGGATTATTGACATGTTGGTTCTCATTAGAGACTTTGTATGGGTTGTCACTACATTCGATTATGCTTAAGAAGTAGTTAATTGAAGCATGTTTTCATAATTAATCGATGATTAGATTCATAGAAAACCTTACGATCGTTAAACTGGCGAAGGTAATCTTGTGCTCGATCTCTTTCTTTCTCAATCTATCTTACTTTTCTTCCCTTTAACTTCTTCATTTATTTTTCCTATCAATCAAACAACAAAGTCCTGTTTTTATTGCTTTTCACAGTCAAATTTAGATTATGAGAGATTTACGTCTTGGCCTCTCTGTGGTTCTACTCCGTACTTGCCACGTATGCTACTTGCTAGCATAAGAAGTAGGCATCATTGATTTATAAATGTTTTTTTTATTTGGAGTCAAATTAACGACATCAATTTTTGAGTTCGAACAATGATAGGCGCATAGGGCATTCAAGGAAGTGAAATTGGCTAAAGCGTTGGACAACATAAAACACCACAAGTGGAGGAAACCATAAAAAGGGGAGGGTGGACATATAGATGGAAGCTTGGACGAATAGATGGCCATGTGGGCGCATGCTTGGAGAGAAAAGATAGACACATGACTATGCCTTTAGTGGAAGGAGTAAGCTATGCTTTGAGAAGAAGTTAGAAACCATGGGAGAAGGAAGTGGAAGAAAGATGGGTGCATTAGGTTTGAGTTGGGCGCATAGAACTAGGGTTTGGTGCATAAAAGATCTTTTGGATTAAATTTTGGATCTATGAGGAGCAAAACGGAAGTATAAGACAAACCCTTGGGAGAGAGTTTCACCAAGGAAGCCGAAAAACCCTAATGAATGCATACCTAAGAGAGGAAAATGTAAGGTGGATGCATACCCTTGCTTAAAGTCAAATAGGGAACTATGTGGTGAGTAGGAATAAAGTTGGTGAATAGTTAAGAAACCATACGTCCGAAGCTAATGGACCATGCATTGAAAGCACCCTACAGATACATGGAGGAGATGATAGATGCATCTAGGGTTATTGATGAAGCCACCATGCGGCCAACCTAGGTTATTATATGTTGATTTGAAAACTTGGAGAGCAAGGTCGGATTGACAGAAAAATAGGAAACGTTGCTCAACCAAATGAAGCCTCGATCGAGCCTAGGGTGAGGTGGATGAATAGTAGGACATGCAAAAGCCAGAATGAGAACTCAATGAGGGCCTATGCATTGGACTTTGCATGGTGGAGACACCTTAAGCTCGCATATAAGTAAAAGGTGTCAAGGACCCTTATGTTGGACATTGCACGGAGCTGACACTTAGGATTTTCATTCAAACATGTGTCATGGTAGGTGGCCTAGGAAGTGCGACAAGGAAACCATTGAGGGCCTATAAATACCCCAGGAGAACTTCATTTCAGCTCAGAACTTAATTCCCTTCCAAGGAGACTCAAAAGGAGAGCTCTAATGAAAAAATAGAGTTTCAGGTTAGGGCCATGCGTTAATCAAGGGGAGAATATATGTTGATTAGCATTGTCATGCATTCAGCTGAGTCCATGCATTGATCAAAGAATATCTAGGGTTCTAGAATATAAACCCCGATCCCTAATTTCCCTACTAAAGCGTGATAATTAACGAGTAAAGTATGATTAAGGGTAAGTTAATATTATGTATGCAAGGAAGAAGGGTGAGAATTAGTGGAAAAGAGGAAAATGTTCTAAGTGTTGTGAATTAAGGCTCTCGGGTAGCAAGGTGGTAATGGCACTTAGTAAGGAAAATTTGGTTAAGTGTGAAAGCTAAAAATGCCCATGCATTGGAAGCCCATGCGTTGAAGGTTGTTAAGGTGTGCGGCAGCCATGTTTGATAGAGGTATGTTGAGTGCATGATGAGCGTGAGGCATGGAGTGATTGGCTAAGTGCTGACTGAGAGTATGCTATGCATTGAGCAAGGGTATGCGATGGGCAAGCTCATCTTGAGGTTAGTTGAACAGTTTATGAACGTGAGGCTAAGAGTTGGCATTAGGTGTTGGCTAGCGATGGTGGTAGAGGCAAGAGCATGCATGATTGAAGAGAGTTGGTCGTAAAAGACAAGGTGAGGCTACACACTAGCCAAGTCTTACATTGAGGTTAGTAGGGTAAGGACGCGCGTGATGATGTAAATTTGGTGAACGCAATTATGCGATGCATGTCTTAAGTTATGTATTTGTTCTCATGCGTCGGTGGTCATGTGTTCGAAGGGAAAGTATGCATTAATCTTATATGCAATGACCACGCGTTCCTATCACAAGTTTTCTTGCACTCTCGCCAAGTATAACAAGATCGCAAGTTTCTCGAGTGATTCGAGGTCGAACTCAGGGACTTATAGCTTAATGGTATGCGGAAATGTGTTTGCAGCGAATAAATAAAAGAATGATGAGGGTTATGGGCTAAGCACTACTCCTACTCATAACTAACAGACTAAGCAGTAGAAGTATGACTGAGAGGTAGAGACGCAACAACCATTAATATGTAGTAAAATGCATGGACAAATAGATGAAAAGGTGAGGATTTCATCACTACAACATTAAGCTTAATCGCAAGGGCAACCCCAGCCAATGCAAGCTATGCGATCATGCTATACACACTTGACGTAGACGCATGCGGTGTATATGCGATAGTGTCGAGAAGCCTATTCCTATGTGCTAGACGACCTCAATAGTAACAGCAGTAGGGTAGAGTATATGTTATGACACACCAGGTAGCATAAGAGGCTCCAGATGTCGTAACTGGTATGATAACTTTATGTAATCAATCCACTTATGCATTATTTGATCCTGGTGCTACGCACTCCTTTATATCTAGCATGTGTGCATTACATATAGGTAAAGTGCCTGAGCGTATGAATGAGGATTTGTTTATCTCTACACCTGTAGGAGATACTCTAGTTGTACATAAGTATTACAAGAATTGTGAAGTAATTCTTGAAAATAAGAGTTTATGGGTTGACTTGATTCCATTAGAATTACTAGAGTTTGATGTTATCTTATGTATGGATTTCCTAAGTAAACACTATGCTACTATGGATTGTTTTAAAAGAAAAATAGTGTTTAGGAAACCAGGCAAAAAAGAAATAACCCTAATAGGTAGTAAAAGAATACTTCTAGGAAATTTAATATCAATAGTAAAGGCTAGTTAATTGTTAAGTAAGGGATGTGAAGCTTATTTAGCCTATGTAACAGTTTCACAAGATAAGAAACTGAAACCTGAGGATGTGCCTGTGGTATAAAAGTTCTTAGATGTGTTCCCTGAAGAATTACCAGGTTTACCACCTGATTGGAAAATAGAATTTACTATTGAGTTAGTTTCGGGTACAACACTTATCCCAGGCACCATATAGGATGGCACCAACGGAACTAAAGGAACTAAAAGTTCAGTTACAGGAACTTGTGGATAAGGGGTACATTAGACCCAGTGTGTCGCCTTGAGGAGCGCCAGTCTTGTTCGTTAAGAAGAAAGATGGTACTCTTAGATTATGCATAGACTATAGACAATTGAATAAGGTGACCATTAAGAATAAATACCCATTGGCTCGTATAGATGATATATACGACCAGTTAAAGGGAGCCACAGTGTTCTCTAAGATAGATTTCAAATCAGGTTATCACCAATTGAAGGTGAAAGACACAGATGTTCCAAAGACTGCATTCAAAACTAGATATGGACATTATGAGTTCCTAGTAATGCTATTTGGATTGACAAATGCTCTTGCGGTATTTATGGACTTGATGAATAGAATATTTCATCATTATCTGCAACAGTTTGTGGTAGTTTTCATAGATGATATACTAGTGTATTTTAGTAGTGTAGAGAAACACAAAGAACATTTGAGGATGGTATTACAGATTCTAAGAAAAAAGAGTTATATGCCAAATTTAGTAAGTGTGATTTCTGGTTAAATCAAGTCGTATTCCTTAGGCATATAGTTTCAGCTGGTGGAGTTAGCATTGATTCCCAAAAGATAGAAGCAATAGTTAACTGGGAACAACCCTTGAATGTAACCGAAGAACACAGTTTTCTTGGCTTAGCAGGTTATTATAGGAGATCTGTGGGGGGTTTTTCTAAGATAGCTCTTCCATTGAAAAACCTGACCAAAAAAGATGCGAAGTTTGAGGGTCGCCAGAATGCAAGCATAGTTTCCAAGTGCTGAAACAGAGGTTAGTGTCAGCACCAGTATTGACTCTACTTAAACTAGGTGAAGAATTTGAGGTTTATTGTGATGCATCCCGACAAGGGTTAGGATGTGTGTTGATACAGGAGGGAAAGGTAGTAGCTTATGCTTATCGACAGTTAAAGAAACATGAATGTAATTACCCTACACATGATTTGGAATTAGCAGCAGTTGTGTTAGCCCTAAAGTTGTGGAGACATTATCTGTTTGGTGAGCGGTGTCATATATTCACAAATCATAAAAGTCTAAAACATATCTTTGATCAGAAGGAGCTAAACTTGAGAGAGAGAAGATGGCTCGAGTTGATCAGAGACTATGGCTGCACAATTGATTATCACCCAGGTAAGGTAAATGTGGTAGCTGATGCTTTAAGTCGAAAAACCAGATCAACTAAAGCTAGTATTAATTCAGTGAAGGGTACACTGATTCATGAATTGTATAATACTATGGTAGCATTATCAATCGGTCAAAAAGGAGGGTTACTAGCTTCATTTCAAGTGCGTCCTACAGTCGTAGAAGATATTTTACGTGAACAGTTAAAGGATTCTGATCTTCAGAAGTTAGCTGAAGAAGTAGATAAAGGATTGAGGACAGACTGCCAATTAAGAGCTGATAAGGTGCTATTAAAAGAAGGTAGGATATGCGTACCTCAGGATTTAGCACTTAAACAAGCTATTCTAGAGGAGGCACATAGTTCAGCCTATACTATGCATCCAAGCAGTATGAAGATGTACAGAATATTAAAGAAATCGTATTGGTGGCCTGGTATGAAAAGAGAAATAGCGGAGTATGTTGACAAGTGTCTAATATGTCAACAAGTTAAACCAGAAAGACAAAGGCCAGTAGGATTACTTAATCCATTCACAGTACCAGAATAGAAATGGGAGTATATTACGATGGATTTTCTGCTTGGATTACCTAAGACACCAGCGAGCTATGATGGTATATGGGTAATTGTGGATAGATTGACCAAAACAGCTAAGTTTTTACCTGTTAAAGTTACTTATACCCTAGACCAATTAGCTAAGCTGTATGTTGATTGAGTTGTGAGTCAGTTTGGAGCTCCAGTTTCAATTGTATCAGACCGAGACTCTATATTACATCAAAGTTTTGGCCTAGTTTGCAGAAAGCTATGGGGACCAACTTATATTTTAGTACCGCTTTTCATCCACAGACAGATGGTCAGTCTAAGCGGACAATTTAGACACTAGAAGACATGCTGAGAGCATGTATATAGCAATTCAAAGACAGTTGGGATACGTATCTATCGTTAATTGAATTTGCGTATAACAACAGTTATCATTCGAGTATCGGAATGGCACCGTATGAGGCACTATATGGTAGGCTATGTAGAACTCCAATATGCTGGAATGAAGTTGGTGAAAGGAAATTACTAGGTCCGGAACTTGTAAAACAGACATCAGACAGCGTTAAGATTATAAGAGATAATCTTAAAGCGGCTCGGGATAGGCAAAAGAGTTACGCTGATAAGCGAAGAAGAGAATTAGAGTTTGAAGTTGGTGACAAAGTATTTCTGAAGTTATCTCCGTGGAAGAGAATACTCAGGTTCGATAGGAAAGGAAAATTAAGCCCGAGATATATTGGACCTTATGAGATAATAGAAAGAGTTGGCCCAATGGCATATCGATTGGATTTACCTTCAGAGTTATCTTGTATTCATGATGTGTTTCATGTGGCAATGCTTAAAAAGTATGTGCCAGATCCGATCATGTGTTGCCTGAGCAACCGATAAAGTTGAAATAGAATTTTTCTTATAAAGAAGAACCAGTGGAGATTCTTGATAAAGAAAATTAGATCTTGAGGAATAAGACAATTCCATTGGTAAAGGTGCTATGGCGAAACCATAATACGGAAGAAGCAACATTTGAAGTCGAAGAGCAAATCAGAAACAAGTATCCGAAGTTGTTTAATTGACGAACTTGTAGCGAAATTTTGAGGACGAAATTTTTATAAGGGGGAGGTAAATGTGAACCCCGAATCCTAATTTTTCTACTTAAGTATGTCCGTATTGAAATTTGTGTGATAAGTAGGTTGATGTTAAATCTAGTATGGAATGGTAGAGAGAAAATAGAACAAAAGAGGAAAATTTGGCTAAGTATGGAAATTAGTGTGATGATATGTTGGAAGGGTCGTATTAATGCGTTGGGAGGATTGTTGGTGAAGGCATGTGATGATGCATTGGAAGGCACACGGGTAGGCCAGGCCATGCGTCGAGCAGCCTAGGCCAGCGCCAGGCCATGCGACGAATAGCTTCGGCCAGACGCCCTATCAATGCGTCGAGTGGATGCACCCGTGCATTGCACGCACTGCCGAGCGGCCACACCCCACGCATTGAGCGCCTCTGTCGAGTAGCTATGCCATGCGTCGAAGTTCCCTGCCGTAAAGCCAAGCGCGCAGCCCATGCCTTGCTTCCATGGAGCCGAGCAAGCGAGCAAGTGATGGCCAACAAGCACCACACACCCATGCGTCGAAGCAGCACTCCCATTCGCCTAAGCACCCGGCCAAGCATTCAGACGCCACGCACAGCCATGCGGCCAAGCATGCCCATGTGCCAAGCGGCCAATCACACCCATGCATCGAGCAACAAACCTATGTAGTGCGTCTATGCGTTGGTGACCAGCACCATGCGCCCATGCCAAAAGCCTTGCGAGTGAGCTATGCATCGAGGATGGATGGTCACCCTATGCGTTGGTGATGGTTAGCTTCTTACGATGGCTAAATTGAATTGTAATGGTAGTGAATTGGCTTGCTATGCGTTGAGTAGGGGCTATGCATTGCTTTTGAACTAGGCATTGAGCAACCAAGGGTTGGACGCATATAAGGATGAAATCATCAGGATAACATCATCAAAACCATGTGTCTTCTTGGGAGGAAATCCTTAAGCCTTAAGAATTTAAGGTGGTGGAATTAGATTGGAGGCCCATGCATTATCAAGGTGGGAAGAAGACACTTAGCTTGCCATGACCACAACTTTGCGTTGATGAGGTGAGGAGGAGACACTTGGCCATGTAGCCAAGTAGGTTGTGTCAACTCCAGAGAAGGTTTGGATGCCTATAAATAGATCCAAGAGACTTCATTTTTAGTTCAAAATTCATAAATACCGTAAAAAGAGTGGGAAAGTTGAGCAAACCTTGCGTTGGAGCCAAATCCGTGCGTTAGACATAGGGGACGCATTGGACAGTGAGGTCTAAAGAGGACCTGTCTCTTATACACATCTAGATGTGTATAAGAGACAGCGCATCAACTTGGGATGAGGAGTTCTCCCAATTTACTCGTGCTTTGGAGTGATTACAAAGATACCTGAAATCTCTGAAAGTCTAGTTTTCAGGGTAGGGCTGCCAGAAGAAAAGCTCAAAGGGATCGGGTTGGAAACTAAGAAGAAGACAGAAGGGTCAGGCTGTCGGATCAGCCTGGGCTAGTCTTGAAGATTCTGTGATTCCGGCCAAACCACGAGGAGTTCTGAGCTCATATTTTAGGGTAAGCTTCTGAGATATTTTAGAATAAGGAAGTGTCTCAAAATAAGGTTTAGAACTATGAGTAATCTAAGTTGTAAGTTGAATCTGGATTCTAGGGGTGAAAAGGGAGCCCGGGGTAGAAAAGGGAGCTACTAGAGTGAAAAGCTCCTAAGTAACCAAGGTGAGTGGCTAAAACGTTTTGACTAAAACATTTGCTTAAATGTTTGATTACAACGTGTTATAGAAAGCATGTTTTAAAGAAGAATATTCTCATGCCAACTAGTTGTACAATGTGATTTCCAAGCAAGCTATGAATTATGTTTTAAATGCATGCATATGTGATAAGTTGTTAAAAAGCTATTTATATGTGTAGCATGCGTTAGTACCTTTAAAGCCATGTTTTTATATGTTTTATACTTTACATGCTTTAAAGAGAAAGTCATTTATGACTATTTTTACTTTAAATGCGATACCGAAGGACATTTGAGAAGGTATCCGCCCAACTAGATACTGAAGGACATTTGAGAAGGTATCTATTAGTACTGAAGGACGTTTGAGAAGGTACCAAACCAACCAGATACTGAAGGATGTTTGAGAAGGGATCTGAACAGAAGTACCTAAGGTATGACGGTACTTAGTGTGGCCACGTGCACGTAGGTAGTTGGAGTCAGAGATTGAGCAAAAGGGTTCTCTCTTGACTAATAGTTGGTGTTGGGATTGTTTTACCCACAATGGGGTTACTTTGAACTGTGAAATAGTTTTACTGTTTTATAATTAAAATAGCTTTATATGTTTTATGCTTGGAAAATGTTTATGCTGCAGTACAAGTACTGTAGAAGCTTATATTTCAGTTAAACTCTTTATTGAGATTTTCCATGAGAATCAATTATCTTAGCTCACCCCATTTTCAAATGTTTTCTTCCCCCCCCCTTCAGGTAGCAGTCAAATCCTCTAAAGATGGCTCTGCAACTGCTTTGCCACTAAAGGATAAAGAGTTTTGTAACCCGTTTGTTTAGGTGGTTACTATTAATATTGTACACATGTTATTGTTGGTCATATAGGGACTAGGGTTTGTGGGTTTTCGGACTTGTAAATCTAGTGTTGTAATGACTCTAAATATGTTATGTTTCTAAATTAATAAATTGTGGGCCTAAAGACATTCCGCTATATATATAAATTATATCTTGATATCAGAGTTATTCTGCAAGAGTTATCAGGCAGTAAGTGTCAGCCAAAGGGTTGATAACTGCTACAATCACGCCCTTCTCTAGGCTAAGAGGGTGGTCTAGGGCGGGGTGTGACAATGCGTTATACTCAAAAAATTCAATATTCACCCTCTGGCTTTCCTTTGTGGTGACCAGCCTCTCAGAATATAATTTACTCATACCTCTAACCATGGCAGCAATGCTCTCCTCCACTTCGGCCACTTCCTCAAAGAGATCTTTTGTAAGCTTAAATTCAGCAAGCCCCTGCTAAAAAACGTTTTATTCATTCCCCGCAACTTTACGTGTAGCTTTTAAGCATGCATTCGTTGAAACAATTCAAAGCTTTGCGATTTCTTATTCGAATGTGGCGTTGAACCTGGTTACGCTCTTCGTTTTGACTTGGCCTCACGTTTGTCATGCGGATAGCCAACTTCGGTTGCGTGCCATAATCAACTCAACTCTTGACTTGCTTAATTTGGCTTGCACCAGACAGAGGAGTTGTGCTTATGCATTGATCCGGGTGACTTACTTTCACTTTGGCTTGCCCCCACGGGTGTCATGCAGACATCCAACTACGGGTAAGCGCCTTTCACAACTTACTTTTATCAGCATGGGTTTCCCTTTGTGTTGACAGTGGAGTTGTTATTCTCAATTTTCTTTTTTTGAATGACATTGCATTGTAGTGAATGCATTTCTCTGGGATCGCTGCCACCCCCAAACTTAGAGGTTGGCAACGCTCTCACCGCAAAGCTAAAGACAAACTCAATAGGAATGCGGTAGCAAATGTTTGAACAGAGATTTGCACATAATAAAACTTAGACTGTCAAATTTTGAAGAAGCTATTAAAAGTAAGGTTAGCCTTGCGATGTTTAGTTAGCGGATGTAGTAAATTATACATACGATCATAGATGCATTGCAAAGGGAAGTAATCAGACAAAGAGAATTTCAAAAGGATAATGCATAAAAGATAACAAGAAAAGGACCTTGAGTAGAATACACTTGTGACCATGCTTTAGACTTCATGCGATCGAAGCCATACGTTGAAGGATGGAAGGAAATCTTCCATTGTATTGCGCACTGAGGAGAATTATTGTCGCACATACAAGGAGAAAACGCACCACAACCAAGGAAGCAGCCGCATATCCAAAATAACAATAAAAATAAACTAACTATGAAAGCGAGGTAAAGATAGAGTAGAAGACGTCCCTGGAGAAATTAGAATGATGTCACCGCAAGGAGTCTTCCATGTAAGAGATTGCTCTCAACTGCTTAGGTCAAGAGGCTCGCCCTGACCATTAGAAATTCTGGCAATTGTTGGGTGCATGTTGGCCACCATGTGCTTAGAACTATCTTCAGCTCATGCGACTAATTGCCCTTCTATCTTGGTGTTAATACTGGCTTTCGACCATCGCCTACACTTCAATATCGTTTGCAACTTGGTCGCACAAGCTATAATACTCCCAAGGTAAAAAGGTTGTCTACGAAAACACAAAAATCAACAAACTATTAACTCCTGTCAACAGCGCCAAAAACTTGATGATGTAAATTTGGTGAACACAATTATGCGATGCATGTTTTAAGTTACGTGTTTGTTCTCATGCATCGATGGTCATGCGTTGGAATGGAAAGTATGCGTTAATCTTATATGCAATGACCATTCCTGTCACAAGTTTTCTTGCGCTCTCGCCAAGTATAACGAGATCGTAAGTTTTTCGGGTGATCCGAGGTCGAACTCAGGGACTTGTAGCTAAATGGTATTCGGTAATGTGTTTGTGGCAAATAAATAAAAGAATGATGAGGGTTATGGGCTAAGCACTACTCCTACTCCTAACTAAAAGACTAAGCAGTGGAAGTATGACTGAGAGGTAGAGACGCGGAAACCGTTAATGTGTAGTAAAATGCATGGATAAATAGATGAAAAGGTGAGGATTTCTTCAGTGCAACACTAAGCTTGATCGCAAGGGCAACCCCAGCCAACACAAGCTATAAAATCATGCTATACACACTTGTTGTAAACGCATGCGATGTAAATGGGATAGTGTCAAGAAGTCTATTTCTAAGTCTCTATATCCCACTCACATGCTCTCACACATAAGCAAGATGGCCGCACACCACCATATCCTACTTAAAGGGTGCATACGCTGTGTAGTAGCAAATAGAGCTTATTCCTAAGTTCTCCATTCTTGCTTATACGATCCAATCCGCTCTCCTGAGACTTAGATTTGGTTTTTCTAGACTACTCTCCCAAGTATGCCTAAATGATGAATGATGCACTCATAAGACAAGGTAATCGCATAAACCTGGCTGACGTAAGATTATTCCTATCTCTAGTGAACACTTGCTTACATTGCTTAATGCGACCAAGCACTTACCCTCTCGGGCAGTTAGTTGCTGTTGATTCTACTCATAGACAAGCATTGTGTCCACTTATAGACAAGCGTTACTACAGCTTCACACTAAGTAAATAAGGTTTTCTCACAACACTCGCACAACGTACACCTCCTGGTGGTTTGCTACATGCTTCATATTCCTATGTCACATGATTAAGTATGTGATACTCTAACAATCTTACTCAGTGATGCAACGAAAGTAAAGGATGCTAAGTAAAAGAAAATGGAGATAGAATCGATGGAAAATATAGAAATGCATTGATCACAAAATGTATTAATCTCTTAAAGCATAATGTAATACAATACAAGGAAAGAAGAAAAATGGAGGGCCAGCTAGAAGTAATTTCTTGCTTCCAGCAGAAGTGTGTCAAGGCTGTCGATGGTGCAATGGATGGTCGGTGGAGTAGACTCTTTCAAGATCTAACTCCGGGGAAGGCTCCGGTCGTCACTCGGAATGGTTGAGAGGATGAAGAACTCTCAAGCTATCTTCTCACGCTTTCATCTGGATCACAAGGATCCACCTGAGGGTAGAAACTTGGATGATTTGAAATTCTACTCAATGTCTTCTATTTATAGAGCTTGATCGCCGACAGCATTTATGGATCTGCTCTGAATCTGACATTCGCAGCGCGATGGTCCTTTTCTGAATCTCTACTGTTAACGGCGTGGTAGGTGGAATGTCAACATTACCTTTTGATAATCCCAATGTATGCCCTTTTATTATGATTATCATTATGTAGCCGCAATCTCTCTACGATGACCGTATTTGCTCGATGGCCGCAACTTCTATGTGATGGATGCAACATCCATGCGTTGAACGTATACGTTTGCCTCTACAATGGAGAGGTTCCCCGCATGCAGTCGTCTTTGCAATATCCTGGCTTCCGTGCATGCAATCGCTTTCTGCGGTTGCTACAAAAATAAACAATTGAACGTATAATAACGCATAATAGTGGGTTAACTGAGATTCTTAATGATGATCGATGCAAACTCGTTTTCTCATGAATTCTGAACATAATCGCCGCATATTCTAATTAATAGTCCTCATAATTCTAAATAAAAGGCCTATAATGACGTGCATTTTTGCCCGTCATCAGCGCGCACATGGGCAAGGATGTCATAGGTGATGCGGCTTGTGCATGTGATACGCACTGCAAAAGTGCATTCTTTGGGCTTAGAATTTAGTCAGTTTTATGCTTAATATGAGATCTTTGACTTTTTTTATGTTTAATTTTTGAAAATCAAGCAATTGGACTGGAACAAGAAATTTTTTAGGATTTATGGCCAAAATACCCCAAGAAGGTCACAACTTTGACCTAGGACAATGATCAAGGCCGAAAATATGAAGAAAAGGTGAAGATTGTAGGTAGGGCAGCGTCATGCAAGCATTGCAACACTGCCCGACCACACTGGAGACCCGAGTGCTTCTGAAAATAGGACAACGTCGTAATGCTGTGATTGCTAGTTATAAAAGAAGTGTTGTTCCGAAATTGAAAAGGGAGGCATTTTTAGGGCTTATTTTGAGAGCTTCAATTTATTTTTCGGAAAGGCCCCCTTGGGGATGTTGCATTTTATGTCCTAAAACTCGTAGTTTGTAAATTGATAAACATATTCTGTTTTGTTTTTCGATAAAATTTTTATTGAAATTGTAATCTTGAATCCAATAAACTAAGGTCTTGAGGCTATTTAATGTAGTTTGAACTGTATGAAGTGACATAAAATGTGGATCAAGTTCAAATATATAGCCAAAATGGTCTATAGTATATGAATAAGGTTGGATACCTTATTCAGGGACACTATAGATGCGACCCATTTTGTAGTTAGTACAAACGATGTAATCCTAAATCGTTCATATGGAGACATGAAACTGGGGGTTTCCTATGTAAAAAGTTTACATAAGACTGAACAATGAAATAATCACTTTTTACGTTCTAAAATGCCGTTTTATGTATAAAACTGTCTATTTCGTTAATTGATGATCAAGGTAACTTAATCTTAATCCTAAGCTAACTATGAACTCCTATTCACTCGGAATGATCCTTAGATTTGCATAGGTGAGGGCAGCTCATTATCACTTGCCCAATAAGCCTCCCATTTCAGGGGTAAGATCAGGTGGATAGCTGGGAACATAGGGTGCAAGACGGAATTCACTCCTACCCATTATAGGGGTAGTAGATAGGTTGTTCCCTTTAGTACTGAATCCAAATCTTAACAAGGGGCCCCACCCTTTCCTTGGCCCGAGAAGGGTTCGGTTTATAGGTTGGACCTTAAATCAATTGTTCATTGAGGATCAATGGAACTTAAGGAATAAGATGTAGTCTTGGGGTTAAAACGGTTTTTATGACCCAGCCGAGATTACGAACAACGTGTGAAAAGTTAGCTTACTAATCATGGTTATATCAAATGGCCACAAATATATCTATAGTGAGGGAAGTGCAACTACAGGACTATAGTGGAATGACTAGTTAGTTAACGAATGTTGATTAGTTCCGTTTAAAAGAGTTTTAGCTAGCTAATCTTGGATCGTTGGAGCCCATGATCTATAAGTCCATTAGGTTCCCCTACTAGCTCATATGGAATAAACTTAGAACAGTATGATAGAATGATTCGAATTGTTCGAATTAGGTGAAGAGAGAGAAACCAACAAGTATATGTGATATAGTGGTCGGTTTTTTCAGTTTAGAGATACAGCTATTATATTTAAATGTGATTTAAATATCTAGAATATGAATACATTCATATTCGGAAGCTTGGAAATAATGGAAATGGTCAAAGATGTAAAAAGTAAAAGAGTTGACTTTTGACTTTGAAAAATCAAACTTTGACCGATCTTATATTCAAATGTGATTTGAATTTCAAGAAAATAATGTGGATTCATGCTCGGGAGGTCAAGATTAGTCAACACGGAAAAAATCATAAAAAGTCAAAATATTGACTTTTCAGTCAAAGTTTGACTTTGACAAAATGACTATTTTGCCCTTTGACTAAAGTTAGTGGGAAAATCCAAACTTTTGTTGGATAATTCCATTTTTGCCAAAAATGTTTTCTAAATTTGTGCTGGAAAAATCACTATTTTTTAGTGATTCAAAACCCGAACCCAACCCAAAATTCCATTTTCTTTTTCTATCTCTTCCTCTCTCTCGGGTTCTTCATCCATTGGGTCCCACAACCCAGTTCTGAGTCCAGAGGATAGTAGGTCAGCTCTAGTTTTTGTCCGAAAAGTTCGGGTCGAGATTCAGCGAGGAAAAGAATTTTTCGGGAGCTACAAAGGTTGTATCCTATCCCTATTAATTTACTGTTTTCCTTCATTTGCATGCTAATTTCCTTTTAATTAAAAGCAATTAGAGTGTAATTAGATCATTATTCCGCTGCGTATGTCTCGTGTTCCATCATGTGGTATCAGAGCATGCTTTAATTACGCTCAATTGCTTTTAGTGGGTAGTTTTTTCTTTTCTATTCAAATGTTGAATGAAATGTGTACTAAAGTGGATTTATTATGATTTTCGCATTGTTTTTCTTTAAATTTCTTGTAGAAATTTTAAATTAGGCTGTAATTGCTCGGTTCCGGGAAAGAGGACAGCTCCAAATTTGGCGCCCGCCTGCTCGCGCACGCCTATCTACGAGTTCCATTCGACTCGACCCGCCCCATGCCTTCGTTGACCGTGCCAACTTGCGTTGATCAATTGGGCTCCATTTAGACCTCAATGATCGGAATCATTATGCCTCGAAGTTGGAAAGATAAGAATGAAAACGGACCTGAGAGACCCTATCAATTTCTAGATTCCGAGTTTTGAATCCTATAATACAGCCCTCGATTGGTAAGGTCGCTCCAGGGCAGACATGCAGGCACATTATAGGAATCTCACAATGCGACCTTAATGGAAGAGATTGTAGGATGTGTTGATACACTTCTTTCTCCCACTTACTATGAACAATTTCCCATATTCACCTTGATATTGACTCATGTAAACACTCTTTCTAATGGAGTCTGCTCCTAGGGTGGCCCAAAGCCAAGCATGAATCTCAACGGTGTGAACTCTTAGGACACTAGAGTTAAAAGTACATTACTTCTCTCCAGTTGTAGTGTTCTAGATAGTTAGGGTATAAAATACTGAGCGATACATTTTGGCCAACTTAAACATTATCTAAGTCTATGGTGATTCATCCGAGTATAACTTTTATACTGGATTTTTAACTACGATGTCTAGGTGATAAAACAAATTTATACCAACATCGCTCACACATGCTCAATAAAACTGGTTTAACCTAACTCAGACGCCGGCTCCATCTCCAAGTAGTAGGTTTCCATGAACCGTCAACTTAAAAACCTTAACCTTAGTCATCTTATTGACATTTTGCCAAGATCTTGCCAGGTGAGTTTTCTTGTAACTTCGTTTTACAAGATATCGACCTATTTTCTATTGAAAATTGGGATTGCTCGATGGTTAACCCTAAGTGAGCATGCATCTTATCTCTTTGTTATAGATTTTAGAAGTCTAGTTATTTTATAACAATTATAAAATAAT
>NC_052359.1:25775331-25783656 GCF_009727055.1 Benincasa hispida | reverse complement strand
GGAGTGTCACACTTACGAGAATTACCAAGTGTTAGTAAATTCTCGACCAAAATAGCGATAACTAAATTGCTATAAGAATAAAGAGTTATACTGGGGTTAGCATCTAGTCAAGATTGTCTTGGTTCAAAAGAGGAATAATCGACTGCCCTTCGGTGGAGGTTACTCTAAACTTTTGAAACATCACTGCAAAATATAATAATGAAGGGTACATTATTAGTTTTTTTTGCTAAACTTGATTGGATTTAAAAGATTAATGTTTTTTTTACTAAAAAGGATATGTTTTTCTTTTCAGCATGACTAGCTCTTTAGATCAACTATTAGCTTCTGAAAAACTTAACAGCGACAACTACTCAACATGGAAAACAAATTTGAATTCAACACTAGTAATAGATGACCTGAGATTTGTCTTAAATAAGGCGACCACATAATATCATAACCTATCTCTAAAGTGCAAGCGATGCAGGTTGGCAAACAGATCTTATCTCTAAGTCCCTATCTTTTGTTTATGCAGATCTAATCTTGCTTTCTCGAGTTTGGATTCTAACCTAGCTCTCTCAAGTCTTAGGTTCTTTCTTTAGACTCTCTCTCGAATAGCTCTAAAGGGGTGTTGGGCACAGCATAAAACAAGATAATCGCATGCAATGAAGATCCTAGGTCATGTTAGCTTAGTTCTTCTCAACCCATTCGATAAGTTTAGCTACTCATACGTGCTTTCAAGAGAGCGAACATATGTAGAATAAAAACTTCTATTGTATAAATATAGAGTTGAAATACAGAATAATAATGCAAGAAGAGAATAAAGTGCTTGGTAGCAATCTCTTGCTTCCCAGGCTTTTACACTTTGTTTTCTACTATGTTCAAAAGATAGTCTCGCTCTCGCGAGAGTCGGCCCGCCTCCGCATTCTCTTTCGTGTTGCCCTAAGCGATCTTCCGGCGTCTCTTCCCTTCTCTCGCTTCGCCTTCTTGAGTAAAAGGAAAACTATGAACAAGGCTATTCTAAGGGAGAAATTCTCTAAGTATCCGAACATGTTGAACTTCTTTTCTGAAGGTTACCTTCGGTATTTATAGAGCTTCAGGGTGACAGGCAGCTTCTCTCTTATGATTGCACAGATGGGATGACTTTAATTCTCTGACTGATGCGTCGAATATTTGTCACCGAAAAGCTGAGTGTACTTGTTATCGTTAGCGGCTTGTCAACTTAATTCGGATTCGACCGTCATCAGCTTTCTGTCCCATCGTGATTAATTATGCTTTTCACCCAGATGCACCCATCAAGTTGTGCCGGCTCTATGCAACAATCCTTTTTTAGTAGATGTTTGTGAGCACAAATCGCTGCAAAGCCTTGCGGTAATGCTGCACTTGACCATTGATTTATTGTGATCACTTTTTCCGCCTTGCGTTAATGCATATTCTGCATAAAAATACAAAAATTAATTGTTTCTATGCGATGAACGCATGTGACCGCAATATTATGAACTTAATGCTTTTTGGACGCAATCTAACATATTTTATCAATGCAAACCTTCATTGTTTAATAACTTAGCACTGTAATAACGTGCATTTCTGCCCGTTATCACACCCCCAAATTTAAACAATGTTTGTCCTCAAGCATAAGCTAAAGATTTCCTTTAGAAAGTCGGCCGCAAATCTCTTTTCCTAGATTTTTCAAGGATACTTCATTCAAATCCTATACACCAAAATTTTCTCAATTCTTATTCAAGTCTCCTCTTAAAATATTTCTAAGATCTAGGGACCACAAGTTTAACCTTCAAAAATAATTTTACTAAATTTCAGGACATCGCATGATTTATTTAAAAAAAAAAAAATTTCACTAGGGTGTTAACTGATTTTTGTCCTTGCATATTTTTTACGTTGTTATTTTTTCTGACCTTGCGCTGATCCAAGTGTCTCATCTTCATTTTGGTTTGTCACCACGTGTGTCATGCTGACATCCAACTACGATCAAGGCACTCTTTCTTAGACTAGAGTCATACCTACTTGGCAGCGGAGTTGCGGTCATTTATTTATACGTTGATCCTAGCGACTTACTTTCGTTTGTGCTTGCGCCCCCCCATGATATCCAACTAAGGGTAAATGCCCTTCACAACTTAACTCTTATCAACATGGGTTTCCCCATTGCGTTGACAGTGGAGTTGTTATTCTCAAAATTTTCCAGTTCTTTTTTGTTTTTTCATAGAGCTAAAAATAGTGATGCTTGATTTTATGATGTGAAAATGTGGATTATATGCGATGATGAGATTGCCTTGAGCACTCAAGTTTCCTCAACGGAATCCAAGTGTAAACCTCACTGAGTTTTCTGGTAAGTCCAGGATCGAACTCAGGAACTTCGGAAAACAGGTTGCATTTGTAATTTTTAGGAAAATTTTGCGGTAACCAAATAATAAATAGTTGTTGAGGTTGTTGTTTACGATGATAAAAAAAATAACAAATGCGGTGGAGTTTGAAAAGAGTTGATAAAACTAAAGATGCGATGAGTATGCGGTGAACGGGTTGACAAAAGTTTCGGCTAATACTTCCTAGGATGCATTAATGCTATGCGATCATGCAACCTGCATACAACAGTAAACCACCTCTCGGTTCAAATACCACGGCTTCTAAGGCTAGAATGCATGCGATATATGTGATAAGTCTATAGAACCTACACATAATGTGAACCCCAAATCTTAATTTCTCTACTTGAGTATGTTTCCTACTTAGACTAGTGTGATGAGTAGGTTGATGTGGAAATACTGTGGAATGGTAGAGGAAACAGTGGAGATTTGAAGAAAAGAGGAAATTTGGAAGTTTAACTTTTGGGAAAAACTTGGAAATTTGGCTAAGTATAGAATTTTGTGTGTTGATGCGTTGGAAGATTGGTTGGTGAAGGCATGCGGCTGAATAAGGAAAAAGAAGATGATGTGTTGGAAAGCACACGAGTAGGCAACGCATGCATGGAAAGGCAGCCCATGCGTTGAGCAGCCTCGGCCAGTGCCCATGCCATGCGTCGAGCAGCCTTGACCAGATGTCCTGCCCATGCATCGAGCAGCCTCTGTCGAATGCCCTGCCAATGCGTTGAGCGGTCATGCCCATGCGTCGAAGCAGCACGCCATCTACCGAAGCACCAGGCCAAGCATCAAGATGCTCCACGTAGCCCATGCGGCCAAGCATGCCCAATGCATTGAGCGACTAGTGCGTCCATGCGTCGAGCGACCAGCCTATGCAGCGCGTCTATGCGTTGGTGGCCATGCGCCCATGCCAAACAAGCCGTGCGATTCTACCTATGAGCCATACATCGAGGATGGATGGTCACCCTATGCGTTGGTGATGGTTAGCTTCTTGCGATGGCTAAGTTGAATTGTAATGAGAGTGAATTGGCTTGTTGTGCGTTGATGATAGGCTATGCATTGAGTATGGAGTATGTGTTGAACATCCAAGAGTTGGACGCATACAAAGGATGAGATCAGCAGGAGAACATCATCAAAACCATGTTTCTTCTTGGGAGGAAAGCTTAAGCCTTAAGGATTTGAGTGGTGGCATCAGATTGGAGGTTCATGCGTTGGCAACGTGGGAGGAAGACACTTAGCTTGCGATGATCACAACATTTCATTGATGGAGTGAGAAGAAGACACTTGGCCATGCAGCCAAGTAGGTGGTGTCAACTTTGGAGAAAGTTTGGACGCCCATAAATAGAGCCAAGAGACTTCCTTTTTTATCACAATTCATAAATACCATATAAAGAGTGGGAGAGTTGAGCAAACCTTGCGTTGGAGCCAAATCCCTGCGTTATTCATAGAGGACGCATTGGATAGTAAGGTCTGAAGAGGACGCATCAACTTCGGACGAGGAGTTCTCCCAATTTTCTCGTGTGTTTGGAGTGATTTCAAAGCACCTGAAAGCTCTGAAAGTCTAGTTTTGAGGGTAGGACTACCAGAAGAAAAGCTCTAAGTGATCGGGCTGGAAACTGAGAAGAAGTCAGAAGGGTCAGGCTGTCAGATAAGCTTGGGTCAGTCTTGAAGATTATGTGATTCCGGCCAAACCACGAGAGTTTCTGAGCTCAAATTTAGGGTAAGCTTCCCTAGACATTTTAGAATATGTTTGTAGAAGGAAGTATCTCAAAATAAGATTTAGAACTATGAGTAATTGGAGCTATAATTTGAATATGGATTCTAGGGGTGAAAAGGGAGCCTGAGGTAGAAAAGGGAGCTATTAGAGTGAAAAGCTCCTAAGCAATCAAGGTGAGTGGCTAAAATGTTTTGACTAAAATATTTGCTATAGAAAGTATGTTTTAAAGAAGATTATTCTCATGCCAGCCAGTTTTACAAAGTGATTTCCAAGCAAACCATGAGTTATGTTTTAAACGCATGCATGTGTGAGAAATTGTTTAAAAGCGATTTATATGTGTTAAATATATTCAGCATGCGTTAGTACCTTTAAAGCAATGTTTTTATATGTGTTATACTTTACATGCTTTAAAGAGAGAAAGTCATTTATAACTAGTTTTACTTAAAACACGATACCGAAGGACGTTTGAGAAGGTATCAACCAACTAGATACCGAAGGACATGGAGAAGGTATCTATTGGTACTGAAGAACGTTTGAGAAGGTACCAAACCAACAAGATACTAAAGGACATTTGAGAAGGTATCTGTACAGAAGTACCTAAGGTATGACGATACTTAGTATGGCCACGTGCATGTAGGTAGAGTCAGAGATTGAGCAAAGGTTCTCTCTTGACTAGTAGTTGGTGTTGGGATTGTTTTTACCCACAGTAGGGTTATCCTCAACTTAGAAACAGATTTACTATTTTGTGATTAAAAAAGCTTTATGTGTTTCATGCTTGGAAAATGTTTATACTGCAGTACAAGTACTGTAGAAGCTTATATTTCAGTTAAACTCTTTATTGAGATTTTGCATGAGAATCAATTATCTTTCTAAAGTCACTCACTGGGTGCAAGCTCACCCCGTTTTCAAATGTTTTCTTTTTCCCCCCATAGGTAGCGGTCAAATCCTCTGAAGATAGCTCTGCATCTACTCTGGCACTAAAGGAATTAGAGATTTGTAACCCGTCGGTTTAGGTGGTTACTATTAATATTGTACACATGTTATTGTTGTTCATATAGGGACTAGGGTTTTTGGGTTTTCGGACGAATCTAGTGTTGTAATGACTCTAAATAAGATATGTTTCTAAATAAATTTTGGCCTAAAGACATTCCGCTGTATATAGTTTATATTTTGGTATCAAAGTTATTCCACAAGAGTTATTAGGCAGTAAGTGTCAGCCAAAGGGTTGATAACTGCTGCAGTCACGCCCTTTCTCAGGCTTAGAGGTTAGTCTGGGGCGGGGTGTGACAGCTTGGTATCAGAGAAAAGGTATATGTAAACTTGGGAAAGGTTTGAGCTAGCTTAGCACTAAAGCATAAGGTTTTGGGTGAAAGAGAGAGTTCATACATTAGATTAAGTCCCATAGATAAGTCCCTAACATGTGTACTTAATAATTAGGCAAAGATGCTGAGGAGAAGTGGCAGGCTGAGCAGGCAAACTAAGGAGAGGAATGTTGACCCTACCAGCGGAGGTCCTGAAGTTAGACGGGACCCAAATTCAAAGGGGAAAAGAGTTAAAGACTCAGTAGAGTAGGAAGAAACTTCAGCAAAAGAGTCGAGTACACCAAGGGTAGGTGTAGAACCGCAGATGGAGGATCGAGTATTTGATAGAAACACACAAAGATTGGCGGTAAGTGTAGGATCGATTCAAAATGATCCAGAAAAGAAATTTGGCATCAAGTGGTTGAAAGCTGTTGGAGCCACGACGTTCGATGGAGCCACAGATCCAGTAAATGTTGAGATCTTGTTAGATTTGATGGAGAAATTTTTTAAGGTTATGAGATGCCCTGAGGACCTGATGGAACACGAGACATACGCAGTGAAATTAGGATCTAATTACACTCTAATTGTTCTTAAATTAAAGGAAATAAGCATGCATCATGAAGGGAAAAACAGTGAATTAAAAGTGTAGGATACTACCTTTGAAGCTCCCGAAAACCACTTTTCCTCGTTGAATCTCGACCCGAACTCTTTCGGACCACCACTAGAGTTAACCTACTATCCTCTGGACTCAGAACCGAGTTGTGGGACCCAGTGGATGAAGAGAACCGAGAGAGAGAAGAGAGATGAAAAAAATGAATGAAATTTTGAGTAGGTTTGGGTGTTTCCTTTGTTTTTCACAAAGTTGTAATTTTCCAGCCCAAATCTCAAAAAACTAAATTTCAAAATGGCAAAAGTCTTTTTAACTAAATTTAAAAGCCCAATTTATAGAAAAAAGGCATGCAACAATTGCATGAAAAAACTTCACAAAAGAACAACACCTAGAATCCACTCACTTAGTTGGCTTAATGTCTCCACTATAAGCCAACACCTAGCCCACTATTTTGTTAGTGGAATTATCTAACAAAAGTTTAGTGGAATTATCCAACAAAACATTTTGACTTTTTATTATTTTTCTCGTGTTGACTAATTTTGACCTCTCGAGCATGAATCCGCATTCATTTTTTCGAAATTCAAATCACATTTGAATATAAGGTCGGTCAAAGTTTGATTTTTCAAAGTCAAAAGTCAACTCTTTGACTTTTTACAACTTTGACCATTTCCATCATTTTCGAGCTCTGAATATGAACATTTTAATATTCTTGATATTTAAATCACATTTAAATATTAAAGTTGTATTTTCTAAGCTGAAAAAAACTGACCATTATATCATATATACTTGTCGGTTTCTCTCTCTACCTAATTCGAACAATTCGAATCATTCCTATCATACTGTTCTAAGTTTATTCCATATGAACTAGTAGGGGGAACTAATGGACCTATAGATCAATGGCTCCAAGATCGAGATTAGCTAGCTAAACCTCTTTAGACGGAGCTAATCAACATTCGTTAACTAACGGGTCATTCCACTAAAGTCCCGTAGTTGCACTCCCCTCACTATAGATATATTTGTGTCCATTTGATATAAACCATGATTAGTAAGTTAATCCTTCACAGGCTCCTCGTAATCTTGACTGGGTCATAAAAACCGTTTTACCCCCAAGACTACATCTTGTTCCTTAAGTTCCACTGATCCTCTAATGAACAATTGGTTTAAGGTCCAACCTATAAACCGAATCCCTCTCGGGCCAAGGAGAGGATGGGGCCCCTTGTTCAAAACCTGGATTCAGTACTAAAGGGAACAACCTATCTACTATCCCTATAATAGGTAGGAGTGAATTCTGTCTTGCACCCTATGTTCCTAACTATCCACCCGATCTTACCCCTGAAATGGGAGGCTTATTGGGCCAGCGATATTGAGCTGCCCTTACCTATGTAGATCTAAGGATAATTCCGAATGAACAGGAGTTCATAGTTAGCTTAGGATTAAGATTAATTTACCTAGGTTATCAATTAACGAAATAGTTAGTTTTATACATAAAACGACATTTAGAACGTCAAAAGTGACTATTTTATGGTTCAGTCTAATGTAAACTCTTTACATAGGATTCCCCCACTCACATATCTCTATATGAACAATTCAGGATCACATCGTTTGTACTATCTACAAAGTGAGCCGCATCAATAGTGTCCCCATAATAAGGTGCCCAACCTTATTCATATACTATAGACCATTTTGGCTATATATTTGAAATTGATCCATCTTTATGTCACTACATAAATTTCAAACTACATTAAATAGCCTCAGGACCTTAGTTTATTGGATTCAAGATTACAATTTCAATAACAACTTTATCGAAAAACAAAACAGAACATGTTTATTAATTTACAAACTATGAGTTTTAAGACATAAAATCCAACAAACTCCCACTTAGACTAAAACTCCTAGTGGAGTATCACAATGTTGAATTTAAGTAAGAAACATATGAGTACAATAAACATATGAATACAATAAACTAGGGCATACACCCAAAAGTTCTCCCACTTGTCCTAGTTTACAAACTTCATAGACCTAGACTCTGTAGGTGACCTTCAAACACTTTAGCCGTGAGAGGCTTTGTAAAAGGATCAGCAATGTTTTGCTCAGAAGATATCTGGGACACTACAACGTCTCCACGATATACAATCACCCGGATCAGATGGTATTTACGCTCAATATGCTTGCCGCATTTGTGGCTTCTTGGTTCTCTTGAATTTGCAACTGCACCACTATTATCACAATATAGGGTGATAGGCAGATGCATATTTGGAACGACTTCCAAATCTGTCAAGAATTTCCTCAACCATACTGCTTCCTTTGCTGCTTCACAAGCAACTATGTATTCAACTTCCATTGTGGAGTTCG
>NC_052359.1:25770681-25773504 GCF_009727055.1 Benincasa hispida | reverse complement strand
TGAAAAGAAAAACATATCGTTTTTAGTAAAAAACATTAATCTTTTAAATCCAATCAAGTTTAGCAAAAAAAACTAATAATGTACCCTTCATTATTATATTTTGCAACGATATTTCAATGGTTTAGAATAACCTTCACCGAAGGGTGATCGACTATTCCTCCATTGAACCAAGACTATCTTGACTAGATACTTAACCAGAATAACTCTTATTCCTCTAGTAACTCAGTTATCACTACTTTGGTCAAGAATTTACTAATACTTAGTAATTCTCGTAAGTGTGATCCTCCATTTTCAGACCTCAAAGACCGTAATCATTATGCTCCCAAAGTTGTAAAGACAAGAATGAAAATGGACCTGAGAGACCCTATCTATTTCTAGAGTTCGCGGAGTTCTGAATCCTATAATATAGCCCTCCGATTGGTAAGGTTGCTCTAGGGCAGACATGCAAGTGCATTATAGGAATCTCACGGTGCGACCTAATGGAAGAGACAATAGGATGTGTTGACACACTCCCTTATCCCACTTACTATGAACAATTTCCCCTATTCACCTTGGTATGGACTCGTTCAAACACTCTCCGAATGGAGTCTGCTCCTAGGGCGGCCCAAAGCCAAGCATGAATCTCACAGTGTGAACTCTCAGGGACGTTAGAGCTAAAAGTACATTACTTCTCTCCAGCTGAAGTGTTCTAGACGATTAGGGTATAAAATACTTAGCGATACATTTCGGCTAACTAAACATATCCTAAGTCTAGGTAATTCATCCGAGTATAACTTTTATACTGGATTTTTAACCTACGATGTCTAGGTGATAAACAAATTTTATTACCTCACACTGCTCAAGCATGCTCATAAAACCGGTTTAACCTAACTCAGACGCCAACTCGATCACCAGGTAGTAGGTGTTTCATGAACTGCCAATTTAAAAACCTTCAACCTTAGTCATCTTATCTGACTTTTTGTCAAGATCTTGCCGGGTGAGTTTTTTTGTAACTTCGGTTTTACAAGATATCGACCTATTTTCTATGAAAATTGGGATTGCTCGATGGTTAACCCTATATAAGCATGCATCTTATCTTTGTTATAGATTTTAGAAGTCTAGGTTATTTTTTAACAATTATAAAATAAATTATAACAATTATAACCCTAGAGAATTCATCTATAATGTGCTTCCTTCAATCAAACATGCAATATAACACTTCTATTAAAACTAAGCATGCATAGTATATATTTTATAACACTTATAAGATATAACAAATGCATGTCACATGCTTTTCCTATGGTGGGGTTTTAAAACTATATGGCATACTATATGCACACATAATCCAACAACATTATACATCATATGCATAATAGGTAAAAAACACTAAAGTGGACCGATTTTGGCATTAAAAACAAACAAATAACTAATTTATTACACAAATCAGCAACCAGCTTCCCGAAATCGGCTTCAAACACTTTGAACCATCTTGAATCAGCCAAAAAACTCTCGAACCGGCCCAAAAACTCTTGAACTAGCCCAAAAACTCCAAAAACCAAGTTTAACCGGTCAAACGGACCGGTCCAGACCATCTAGACCAGCTGGTCAACGTTCGCTGGTGCGGTCAATAGAAGTGCAGGTGGGTCGGCGAATGGAAAGCGGGTCCCGGACAGGCAGTAGGTCAGAGCACGGTGCACGGGTCGCACTAGTTGGATCCGGGCAGGCAACGTGCGAGAGAATCCAGGTCGAAACGCTCGGGCTGACGGGTCGGGTCTGGGAGGCTTCTCTCGGGTCTGGGAGCAGAATTCGAGTCTGTGATCACAATTTCTTTAATTTTGTTGCTGTCCTCTCTCCCGAAATCAAGAAATTACAGCCTAATTTCAACTCTAATGACTCCAACAAATTTACAGACCCCTTTTCACACATTAATGCTTATAAACATGTGAGAAATTACAAATTTCCACAAGAAATTTAAAGAAAAACAATGCCAAAATCATAATAAATCCACTTTAGTCCACATTTCATTCAACACTTGAATAGAAAGGAAAAAAAACATCCACCAAAAGTAATTGAGCATAATTAAAGCATGCTCTGATACCACATGATGGAACATGAGACATACGCAGTGGAATTAGGATCTAATTACACTCTAATTTCTTCTAACTTAAAGGAAAAAACATGCAATTTGAAGGGAAAAAAATAGTAATTAACTTACCTTTGAAGCTCCCAAAAACCGCTTTTCCTCACCGACTCTTGACCCGAACTCTTTTGGACCACCACTAGAGTTGACCTACTATCCTCTGAACTCAGAATCGGATTGTGGGACCTGGTGGACGAAGAAAACTGAGAGAGAGAAAGAGATGGAAATTTGGGTTAGGTTTGGGTTTTGGACTTCAATCAAGCAAATGATTTTTCCAGCCCAAATTTAGAAAACAATTTGGCAAAATTGGCAAAAATTTTTTCATTCAAAATGAAAGCCCATTTTCGCTAAGGAGAGGGTGGAGCCCCTTGTTCAAGACCTGGATTCAGGAACAACCTATCTGCTATCCCTATAACGGGCAGGAGTGAATTCTGTCTTGCACCCTATGTTCCCAGCTATCCACCCGATCTTACCCCTGAAATGGGAGGCTTATTTTGTCAGCGATGATGAGCTGCCCTCACCTATGCAGATCTAAGGATAATTCTGAGTGAATAGGAGTTCATAGTTAGCTCAGGATTAAGAATAAGTTACTTAGGTCATCAATTAACGAAATAGTAAGTTTTATACATAAAACGACATTTAGAACGTAAAAAGTGACTATTTCATGGTTCAGTCTTATGCAAACTCATTGCATAGGATGCCCC
>NC_052359.1:25697508-25769821 GCF_009727055.1 Benincasa hispida | reverse complement strand
ATGGCATACTATATGCACACATAATCCAACAACATTATACATCATATGCATAATAGGTAAAAAACACTAAAGTGGACCGATTTTGGCATTAAAAACAAACAAATAACTAATTTATTACACAAATCAGCAACCAGCTTCCCGAAATCGGCTTCAAACACTTTGAACCATCTTGAATCAGCCAAAAAACTCTCGAACCGGCCCAAAAACTCTTGAACTAGCCCAAAAACTCCAAAAACCAAGTTTAACCGGTCAAACGGACCGGTCCAGACCATCTAGACCAGCTGGTCAACGTTCGCTGGTGCGGTCAATAGAAGTGCAGGTGGGTCGGCGAATGGAAAGCGGGTCCCGGACAGGCAGTAGGTCAGAGCACGGTGCACGGGTCGCACTAGTTGGATCCGGGCAGGCAACGTGCGAGAGAATCCAGGTCGAAACGCTCGGGCTGACGGGTCGGGTCTGGGAGGCTTCTCTCGGGTCTGGGAGCAGAATTCGAGTCTGTGATCACAATTTCTTTAATTTTGTTGCTGTCCTCTCTCCCGAAATCAAGAAATTACAGCCTAATTTCAACTCTAATGACTCCAACAAATTTACAGACCCCTTTTCACACATTAATGCTTATAAACATGTGAGAAATTACAAATTTCCACAAGAAATTTAAAGAAAAACAATGCCAAAATCATAATAAATCCACTTTAGTCCACATTTCATTCAACACTTGAATAGAAAGGAAAAAAAACATCCACCAAAAGTAATTGAGCATAATTAAAGCATGCTCTGATACCACATGATGGAACATGAGACATACGCAGTGGAATTAGGATCTAATTACACTCTAATTTCTTCTAACTTAAAGGAAAAAACATGCAATTTGAAGGGAAAAAAATAGTAATTAACTTACCTTTGAAGCTCCCAAAAACCGCTTTTCCTCACCGACTCTTGACCCGAACTCTTTTGGACCACCACTAGAGTTGACCTACTATCCTCTGAACTCAGAATCGGATTGTGGGACCTGGTGGACGAAGAAAACTGAGAGAGAGAAAGAGATGGAAATTTGGGTTAGGTTTGGGTTTTGGACTTCAATCAAGCAAATGATTTTTCCAGCCCAAATTTAGAAAACAATTTGGCAAAATTGGCAAAAATTTTTTCATTCAAAATGAAAGCCCATTTTCGCTAAGGAGAGGGTGGAGCCCCTTGTTCAAGACCTGGATTCAGGAACAACCTATCTGCTATCCCTATAACGGGCAGGAGTGAATTCTGTCTTGCACCCTATGTTCCCAGCTATCCACCCGATCTTACCCCTGAAATGGGAGGCTTATTTTGTCAGCGATGATGAGCTGCCCTCACCTATGCAGATCTAAGGATAATTCTGAGTGAATAGGAGTTCATAGTTAGCTCAGGATTAAGAATAAGTTACTTAGGTCATCAATTAACGAAATAGTAAGTTTTATACATAAAACGACATTTAGAACGTAAAAAGTGACTATTTCATGGTTCAGTCTTATGCAAACTCATTGCATAGGATGCCCCCACTCACATATCTCTATATGAATGATTCAGGATCACATCGTTTGTACTAACTACAAAGTGGGCCGCATCTATAGTGCTCCCTGAATAAGGCGCCCAACCTTATTCATATACTATAGACAATTTTGGCTACATATTTGAACTTGATCCACATTTATGTCACTATATAAAGTTCAAACTACATTAAATAGCCTCAGGACCTTAGTTTATTGGATTCAAGATTACTATTTCAATAACAACTTTATCGGAAAAAAAAACAGAATATGTTTATTAATTTACAAACTACGAGTTTTAGGACATAAAATCCAACAAACTCCCACTTGGACTAAAACTCCTAGTGGAGTATCACCATGTTGAATTTAAGTGAGAAACATATGAGTATAATAAACATATGAATACAATAAACTAGGGCATATACCCAAAAGATAAAATATGATAAATTGTATCCATTAAGCATCAATTTCATAATATTGCGGTCGCATGCGTTCGTCACATTAGAATAGTTGATTTTTGTATTTTTGTGCAGAATATGCGTTGACCCAAAGCGAAAATTGCGATCATTAGGAAATCGCGATGGAACTGTGCTCGCAAACATTTTCTCAAGAAGGATTGCTGCAACCTAATCAGCTCAACTTGGTGGGTGCATCTAGGTGAAAGGTTAATTAATCGCGATGGGACAGAAAGCTGATGATCGTCGAATTCGAATTAAGTTGATAGCCGATAACGATCACAAGTACATTTAGCTTTTCAGTGACAAATATTCGGCGCATCAGTCAGGAATTAAAGCCGTCCCATCTGTACAATCAAGAGAGAAAAGCCGTCGTTCACATTAGATGTTCTATAAATACCAGAGGCATCGTTCAAAAAAGGGGTTCATCATTCAACGAGTTGAGAAGTCTGTTCATAGTTTAGCCTTGTTCTTAGATTTTCTTTTATTTTAAAGCGAACGCGAGAGAGGAGGTTGTGCCGGAAGATCGTTCTGGTAAGCTTGGGAGAGCATCGGAAGCTTCAAAGATAGAGAGAGGACCGATGCCTGTGGGAGCAGGAACATCTTTGGAACCGAAGAGAGATTTTCAGTGTAAAAGCCTCGGTCAGCAAGGAATTGCTACCAAGCTCTCTACCTTTAACTTCTATTGTTATTTTGTACTCCAATGATTTATCGAAATGGAATCCACTTCTCTATATCTGTTCACTCTCTGTTATTTACGCATGAGTAGCTAAATCAGTTGAATGGGTTGAGAAGCATTTAGCTAGCACCACTAGGGAATCTTCATGCTATGCGATGATCTTGTATTATGTATGCTTCATTCGTCCATTAGTGATACTTGGGAGGGTAGTCTAAGAACAGGATCTAGGCTTGGGAAGGTCAGGTTAGAATCTAGGCTCGGGAGAGTCAGATTAGAACGCATAATCAGGAGATAGAAGCTTAGGAATGAGGACTTTTTGTTATCAACGCATCGCATTCATCCTAGAAATAGGATATGATTGTATGTGGTCACCTTGCCTTTATGCATTTTGCATCATCGCATAGGACAAGAGTAGAGACTTAGGGATAAGCTCTATGGACACTTTTGCATTCAACACATGCGTCCTAGACTTAGGAGCATCGCATTTTCATTGGAAAATGACTTGTTGTGCACGGTGGTAGCATGATTGCATAGTCTGACGCATTCTCAAGTAACACTAGCTAAAGATCTTCTCAACCCGTTCATCACATACTCAGTGCATCTATCACACAACTAACTTTTCTCAAATCTACCACATTTGTTTATTTTTTCATTAACGCAATCAACAACAAACCAACAATTTATTTATTTGACCACCATAAAGTTTTCAAAAAAATTACCAACGCAATCTGTTTTCACAAGTCCCTGAGTTTGACCCTGGACTTACCAGGAAACTCAGTGGAATTTACACTTGGATTCCACTAAGGAAACTTGAGTGCAGAATGCAAATTCGCCATCGCATATCATCTATAATCAACTTCATAAAAATTAAGCATCAATATACGATAGTGTAGGGAAGCCTATGCCTGCCTAAACCTCCATAACCCGCTCATGTGCTCTCGTTGCATGAGCGCGATAGCCGCATACCACCGTATCCTACTTCTGGATGCATGCAATATCCTATCTGTAGGGTTCATACGCTATGTGATAGCAAACGGAGCTTATTTTTAAGTCTCCATTCTTGCTTATGCAAACTTAATCTAGCCCTCTCAAGCATCGATTCTAACCTAGCTCTCTCGAGTCTTAGGTTCTTTCTTTAGACTCTCTCTCTCGTAGCTCTAAAAGTGTGATTGCCGCATACATAAAACAAGGTAACCACATAAACATAGCTGATGAAAGATTATTCCTATCTCTAGTGAATAATAGCTTACATTGCTTAATACGACCAACCACTTACCCTCTTGGGTAGTTAGTTGTTGTTAACTTTACTCATAGACAAGCGTTGCATCTACCTATAGACAGGTGATGCTTGATTTTATGAAGTGGATTATGAATGATATGCGATGGTGAAGTTGCGTTGAGCACTCAAGTTTCCTCAGCAGAATCCAAGTGTAATCTCCACTCAGTTTCCTGGTAAGTCCAGGGTCGAACTCAGGGACTTGTGAAAATAGGTTGCGTTGGTAATTTTTAGGAAAACTTTGCAGTAGCCAAATAAATAAATTATTGTTAAGGTTGTTGTTTACGATGATAAAAAAAAATAACAAATGCGGTGAAGTTTGAAAAAAGCTAAATAAACGGAAGATGTGATGAGTATGCAGTGAACGGGTTGAGAAAATTTTCGGCTAACAGTTCCTAGTATGTGTTCATGCTATGCGATCATGCAACATGCATACAACAGTAAACCACCTCTCGGTGCGAATACCACGGCTTTTAAGACAAGAACGCATGCGATATATGTGATAAGTCTATAGGACCTACACATAAGCCTCTATTCTTATTTATGTGATGATAGAATAATACACACATAAATAAGGCGACCACATAATATCATTCCCATCTCTAGGATGCATGCGATGCAGGTTGACAAACAGAGCTTATCTCTAAGTCCCTATCTCTTGTTTATGTAGTTCTAATCTTGCTCTCTCGAGTCAAGATTCTAACCTAGATCTCTCGAGTCATTAGGTCCTTTCTTTAAACTCTCTCTCAAGTAGCTCTAAAGGGGTATTTGGTACAGCATAAAACAAGATAATCGCAAGCAATGAACTTCCTAGGTCATGTTAGCTTAGTTCTTCTCAACCCATTCAACTAATTTAGCTACTCATGCGTGCTAAAAGAGTGAACAGATGTAGAATAAGAACTTCCATTGTATAAATTTAAAGATGAAGTACAAAATAACAATGCAAGTATAGAATAAAGGGCCTGGAAGCAATGTCTTGCTGCCCAGGATTTTGCACTGTTTCTCTACTCGTGTTCAAAAGATAATCACGCTCTCGTGAGAGTCGGCCCGCTCTCTGCTTCTACGCCTCAAGGTTCCCTCTCGAATTGTCCTGAGCGATCTCTGGCATCCTTACTCTTCTCTCACTCTGCCTTAAAATAAAAGAAAAAACTATGGACAAGGACGATCTGAACTCTTAAATTCGTAAACTGGTGAACTACTTAACCACCTTTCTGAAGGATGCCAATATTTATAGAACATCCAAGGTGAACGGCGGCTTCTCTCTCATGATTGCACAGATGGGACGACTTTAGTTCCCCTAACTGATGCGCTGAATATTTGTCACCGAAAAGCTGAATTACTTGTTATCGTTAATCGACTGTCAACTTAATTTGGATTCGACTGTCATCAGCTTTCTGTCCCATCGCGATTAATTAGCCTTTCACCTAGATGTGCCCACCATGTTGCACCGGCCAAGTTGCGGCAATCCATCTTGGGAAAATGTTTGCGAACACAATCACCACAAAGCCTTGCGGTAATGTTGCGCTTGACTAATGATTTCCTATGATCGCAATTTTTGCCTTGCGTCAACGCATTTTGTTCACAAAAATATAAAAATTAACTGTTCCTATGCGATGACCATATGCGACAGCATTATTATGAGTTTGATGCTTTTTGGACACAATTTAACATGTTTTATCAACGACAACATTGTTTAAGAACTTAGCACTATGATAATGTGTATTTCTGCCCATTATCACACCCCCAAATTTAAACAATGCTTGTCCTTATGCATAAGCTAAATATTTCCTTTAGCAAGTCAACCGCAATGTTCTTTTCCTAGATTTCTCAAGGATACTTCGTTCAAATCCTATATACTAAAGTTTCCTCAATTCTTATTCAAGTCTATTCTTAAAATATTTCTAAGACCTAGGGACTGCAAACTTAACCTTCAAAAGGACTTTACTAACTTCTGGGACATCGCATGATTTATTTCAAAAGGATTTTTTTTATTCACCGAGGTGTCAAATGATTTTATCCTTGCATATTTTTTGTCATTGTTATTTTTTTCTAACCTTGCGTTGATCCTAGTGCTTTGCCTTCGTTTTGGCTTGCCCCCACGTGTGTCATGGGGAAATCCAACTAGGAGCAATGCGCTCTTTCTCAGACTAAATTCATACCTACTTGGCAGTGGAGTTGCGATCATTTAATATTTAATGCGTTAATCCTGGTGACTTACTTTCTTTGGCTTGCCCCACGTGTGTCATGCGGAAATCAACTACGGGTAAGTGCCCTTCACAACTTTACATCTTATCAACATGGGTTTCCCATTGTGTTGACAGTGGAATTGTTATTCTAAAAATTTTTTTTTTTTTTTTTTTTTTTTTAGAATTTGACAAAATAGCAAGGTCGAAAATAAATACCTCACCCCCAAATTTAAAATTCGGCAATGTCCTCACTGCCAAAAGATTGAGATAAGTCATGTGATGTTTGTAGAAAGCTTCATAAAGAGAGTTTGAAAGAAAGCTAGCAAACCTCTAACTTCTAGAAATAGTTTATGAGGTGACTATCTTAAAGTTAAGATGACTCTAGTATATACGAAAGAAATAAAAGCATGTTTTTCATCATTAAAACCATATTGGGCAAAGAAACAGCGTGCGGTGATTTACTAAATTTATCTATGTCAAATGATTGTAGTAATCAAAGAGGATGCGGTGATAAAACTTTTAAAAACTAACATGCGATGCTATAGCGCAAAATTTGAAATAAAGATAAGGAAAAATACACCCACAAATTTGCGTTGTCGCTCGCATTGTGTATTGATGCATCCATCTATGTGGCGATCTATCTTCTTTGGATTGCGGTGATGGAGTAAGATAAATGGCTTCTTCGCGTAACATCTCTGCAATTCCAGCGTCTCGATCGTTGCAAGAAAAACAGAGAAAGGGTCAAATTATTTTAAATAAACCAAAATTCGTTATCGCAATCTTCTTCTTTTTTTTTTAAATAAGAACAGATAAAACTGAAAAGAGATAGTGTAATGAAAATTCAGAATAGTAAAGAAAAGTTGAAGATTCCATGCTTCCTAAAACTTGCGTCCCTGGTGGATTGCGAACGTCTGATAATGTAGGGACCACCTACTTCCTTCTTTACTCAAAGTTCTTTTAGTTCCACGAAGTTGACTCGACAATGCTAGCCTTCTCCATGATATGCCTTTACTCGCTGCCCATTAACTTTAAATATGTTGGTTCCGTCATCATTTGATAATTCAACCGCGCCATGCAGAAATACTTGTCTAACTATGAATGGTCCGGACCAACATGACTTAGTTTTCCTGGGAAAAGCCGCAGACATGAGTTGAAGAGTAAGACCCTCTGCCCGACTTGGAGGATATTGCCGCATATGTGTTTGTCATGCAAGCACTTGGTGTGCTCTTTATAAATCTTTGCATTTTCATATGCGTTGATCCTCCATTCTTCTAGCTCGACCAGTTGCATTTTTCACGCTTCTCCTTCTTTCTTCAAAACAAAGTTCAGCTAACACTTCGTACGATGCATTCATGTTATGCAATCATGCACAATAGAAAATCATCTCTCAACGCAAATTCTACGGCTTCTAGTACTAGAACACATGTGATATATGCGATGAGTCTATAGGACCTACACATAAGCCTCTATTCTTATTTATGCAATGACAACATGACACACACACAAATAAGGCAACAACGTAATATCCTAACCTATCTCTAGGGTGCATGCAATGCATGTTGGCAAATAGGGCTTATCTCTAAGTCCCTATCTCTCGCTTATGCAGATCTAATCTCGCTCTCTCGAGTCTAGATTCTAACCTAGCTCTCTCAAGTCTTAGGTTCTTTCTTTAGAATCTCTCTGGAGTAGCTCTAAAGGGATGTTGGGCATAGCATAAGACAAGACAATCACATGCAATGAAGATCCTAAGTCATGTTAGCTTAGTTCTTCTCAACTCATTCGATAAAGTTAGCTACTCATGCGTGCTTTTAGAGAGTGAACAAATGTAGAATAACAAGTTCTATTTTATAGATATAGAGTTGAAATACAAAGTAATAATTCATTTTGCTTACTAACAAGTAATAAGTATACAAAGTAATAATACAAAGTATCGAGTTTTCGAATGAACGTTGCTTGATTTTGAAGCACTTATTCGTTCTTCTCAATGTACTGCTTCAAAAGTTCTCTAAGGATGAAGATTGCGGTGTCCGCGAACTGCTGACTTGGTTATGCGTTGGACCGTTGGTTCATGGGAAAAATCCGTGTGGCCCTTCTTTTTGCGCCACTGGTTGAAATCCTTGTTGCTGATTTTTCCACGCGAAATTTTGCTGGTTTCTCCACCCGGGGTTGTATGTATCAAAGTAAGGATTATTCTTTATGAAGCATACCAACTGCGGATTTCCTAGGCATTTTTCCATCGGATGAGCATCTCCACAGATGACACAACTTGCCGTCGTTTGAGCAATTACGTTGACCTACCCTTTTTCGCTCCCGTGCTATTAATTGCGATGCCTTGTATCAAACTTATCATCGCAGTCATTTGATGTGAAACCCGAATTTCCATTTTTCCTACTTAAGCAGGTGATTAAGGGATTAACTAAGAGAAAGTTAAATCCTATGTTGAAGAAAAAGGAAATTTCTAAGTGTTGAATAGATTTTCCTTGAGTAGTTTTGAGTTAAGCTTAAATTCTTGAAAATTGACTAAGTGTTGGACTAGGCATTACTATATGAGTAGCTTTGAGTTAAGCTTAAATCCCTGAATATTGACTGTGTGTTGGACTAGGCATTGCTATATGAGTAGCTTTGAGTTAAGCTTAAATCCCTGAAAATTGACTAAGTGTTGGACTAGACATTGTTATGCATTGGCCACAAGATCTTGGAAAGAGTACTTGGGCAAAGGGAAAATTTGGAAATTTGGCTAAGTATAGAATGTTGTGTGGGATGCATTGGAAGGAGGGAAAAATTAGAAATTTGGCTAAGTATAGAAAGTTGTGTTGATGCGTTGGAAGGGACCAATGCATTGGAAGAAGTTGTGTTGATGCGCTGGAAGGGACCAAAGCGTTGGAAGAAGTTGTGTCAATGCGTTGGAAGGGACCAATGCGTTGGAAGAAGTTGTGTTGATGCATTGGAAGGGTTGTTGGTGATGGCATGCGGCTGAAGGAAGGAAAATGGAAGTGATGCGTTGAACATCCAAGAGTTTGTGGACGCATATGAAGGATGAACTCATGAAGGATGTCATTCGAACATGTGGCTTGTTAGCAAGAATTCTTAAGCCTTAAGTAAAAGAGGTTGTAGCATAAGAAGACATACAAAGTTAAGGGCCATGATTTGGTGAAAGGAGAAGAAGACACATCGGGTTTTGCTGATGCAAAGATTGCATTGATGGTGTAAGGAAGAGACACTTGGTCATGCGACCAAGTAGGAGGTGTCGGCCATGGAGCATTCTTGGACGCCCTATAATAGAACAAAGACTTTATTCTTCAGATCACAAACAAAAATACAATTAAGAAGAGTGGGAAAGTTGGGGAAACCTTGCGTTAGAGCAAAATCCCTGCGTGGACATAGAAGTTCAAAGAGGAGCATTGGACAGTGAAGTTGGAAAGTAGCATCAACTTTGGAATGAAGGAGTTTCTCCCAGAATACTCGTGCGTTTGATGTGATTCTAAATCCATCTAAAAGCTAAAAGGGTCTTAGTTTCATGGTGGGTTGCTGGAGAAGAAGCTCCAAGGAATCAGGCTGGAGAATGAAAAAAACAGAAGGGTCGAGCTATCGGGTAAGCTGGGCCAGTCTTAATGTTTTGAATGATTCCGGAAAAACATGAGGATTTATGAGCTAATAGTTTATGGTAAGCTTCCTAAAACATTTTAGAACATGTTTGCACAGGAAGTATCTTAAAATAAGGTATGGAACTATGAGTAATCTAAGCTGATATTTGAATTCTGGAATTTAGATTACAAAAGGGAAACCAAGGAAACCTAAGGAACTTCAGAAAGGAAAGTTCCTAACCAAACCAAGGAGTGAGTGGTTATTGTGTGTTGTATTGTTAAATTGGCATGATCAGGGTTATGTGTTTATTTGATTACTATGCTTGTTAAGAATATTGCTTGTATGTTTGTGTTAGAAACTGGAATTGTACCCGGGATATATAGTTAGCATGCTTGAAAAGGTACTTGGCAGGAAAATATAGTCGGCTTCGGTCGGCGAGAAATTATAGTCGGTGATGACCGACGGGAAATATATCAATGTTACCTAGGCATAACTAGCGGGAAAATAGTCGACCTGCACATTGGCGGGATAATAGGGTACAGGGAAAGTTTCCACAGGAATTGTTGTTGTTCTTAGTATACGTGTGAAAGTACTGGGGATGTTATATTTGTGATACCAGCAGTCAAGCTGGGTTGGTTGTTTTAACGAACGGTCGAGCTGGGATTAAGAGTTATTTTTTTTTTAAAAAGGGGCTGGATGTCCAGCGGTTGGGCTGAAAAATAATAATGAATTTTGTGGTAATGTTCTTGTTGACTATGCATTGCTTTCCAAAAATATACTTCTATTGAAAAAGTTATTTGTTTTATCTAAAGCACCACTCACTGGGCTTTATAGCTCATGTTTTCCATGTTTTTATGTTTACCCCCCCCCCCCACCCCAGGTAGCGTAAAGTGAGGAGTTCCCAGGGTGCTGCTAAGTTCAAGGTCTGCCACACGCCACAGTTACACTTCCGGAGGGTTTTACAGTTGTTGTAAACTTTGTTGTTAAGTCTTTGAGTTGTATAAACGTTACATTGTTGTAATATAAGATGGGCCTACTTAATCAATTGGTTGTTGAATTTATTCATTGGTATCAGAGTTATTTTCGCAAGAGTTATTAGGCAGTAAGTGTCAACCAAAGGGTTGATAACTGCTATCAGTCTCGCCCTTTCCCAGGCGCGGAGGGTGGTATGGGGCGGGGTGTGACATTTGATTCTGAAGGGATGCGATGGCCCTGTTGTTCACGTCACTATCTTTAATTCTTAATCTTTGATTTCTTTCTCGCCAGTCCTCGTGATTTTTGGAAATGTAATCAAGTATATTTTTGTCCTCCCCATATGTTTTGTAAAGCATACCACCAGCTGCTGCCGCATTGGCAGAGGTCTGCGAAGCAGGGTTCAGTCCTTGGTAAAAATCTCCATCTGTAAGCAGTCTAGCAAGCCGTTATGTGGACAGTCTCTTACCAGCCTCTTAAACCTCGCCTAAGCATCACTGAGCAATTCGTCAGTTTCTTGTTCAAAATTCGTTATTAATTTCCTTCTCCTGGCATTCTCGATTGGTGGGAAATTATTTCTTCATGAACTTTTTGACGACTTGTTCCCACGAAGGTTCAAGAGAATAAGCCCATTTTCTTGCCTGATCACACAAAGAAAATAAGAACAAAGTTAGTCAAACTTCTTCGGTAGAGATATTCAGAAACACAAAAGTGTTGCAAATTTCTATGAAGATCCGGAGATGGGCGTGCGGGTCCTCGCCATGCCTTCCTTCGAACTATCATGCAGTCTGGATCATCTGCAGCTTCACCGGTTTCATTTCGAATCGGGATCCATCAAGGGCAAGCCTCATGATTCCTGGAGAGAAACCGTAGAGGTTTGGGGATGCATAGTTCTAAATGGGCTTATTGCGATCGTTTGCCAGTAGGATTGGATTTGCCATGACATTGTTTTAGTTTGGTGCTCCGTTTCCAGGCTGCTCCACCATGTTGTCTTTATCTAGTTGTTGTTGTTGGCGGCTATCTCAATCTTTGTCGAAACGTCCTCTCGATCTCTGGGTTGTAATTCGCCAGAGATTGAGAGCTTCAAAGAAATCAGAAAAATTACCGTTAGCACACTGAATTACCGACGTCCCGGTAACATCACCAAAAACTTGATGTGTTATTTTATGTGATGAAATAATGGAATGAAATGCGGTGATGGAAATGCGTTGAGCAACAAGTTTTCTTAGCAGAATCCAAGTGTAAACCCTACTGAGTTTCCTAGCAAGTCCAGGGTCGAACTTAGGGACTGAGGAAAATGGTATGCGGTGATAATTTTCAAGAAGACTTTGCAATTACCAATAATTCAAATAGTTGTTTTGGGTGGTTGTTTACGGTATAAAATAATTGTATGCGGCAGAGTTAAGAAAAGAGTTGATACTACGAAAGATGTGATGAATATACGGGGAACGGGTTGAGAAGGGGTTCAGCTAACAATTCTTAGGATGCGTTCATGTTATGCGATCATCAACACACATACAATAGCAAATCATCTCTCAACGAAAATGCCACGACTTCTAGTACTAGAACGTATGCGATAAATGAGATGAGTCTATAGGACCTACACATAAGCCTCTATTCTTACTTATGCGATGACAACATGACAAACACACAAATAAGGCAACCACGTAATATCCTAACCTATCTCTAGGGTGCATGCGATGCATGTTGGCAAACAGAGCTTATCTCTAAGTCCCTATCTCTTGCTTATGCAGATCTAATCCCACTCTCTCGAGTCTAGATTCTATCCTACCTCTCTCGAGTCTTAGGTTCTTTCTCTAGACTCTCTCTTGAGTAGCTCTAAAGGGATGTTGGGCATAACATAAGACAAGACAATCGCATGCAATTAAGATCATAGGTCATGTTAGCTTAGTTCTTCTCAAGCCATTTGATAAAGTTAGCTACTCGTGCGTGCTTTCAAGAGAGTGAACAGATGTAGAATAACAAGTTCCATTTTATTGATATAGAGTTGAAATCCAAATATCTCTTCGACATCTATCTTTTCTTTTTCATATTTGGTTTTATCCAACTATTTTTTATTTCTTTAATTTTGAATTTGTAGAGCCCAAATTGAATTTATCAGAGAAGATAATTATTTTATAAAATATATGGGGAAGGTATTGGGATATTTGGAATTTTAGAGTAAAAAAGAAGTTTGACTTGGATTATGATAATTATTTTTGTGATAGAAAAAGAAAAGAAAAAAATGAAAAAAACCCCTAAGCTATGACCCCCCCCCCCCAGCGTCTTAGTCTATCGCACCCTACCATTCCTACTGAGACTGTTGTCGTCATAGAAGGTAGCACAAGAAGTAGCTGTGAAGAAGCAACTCTCTCTTGAATTCTTGTCATTGTCGTGGACATCCATCACTACGGCTAGCTTTTGACGACCGCTACCACTATGTCGTCGGCTTCCATCGCACACAAACGTATTTCTACTTTCATTTTTGCTTTGGACACTGTTTTGAATGATGACATTCTTTAATTGATAGTGTTTGAATATGACCTTCAAGATCATTTAGATAAACTAGTCACATGGAATGCAAAGACAATCAAACTCCTGCATCTGGTTTGATGCCAAAATTTTAAAGTGTTGTTTAGCAAGCTTTAAGGACCATATTAGGCAATTTTTAATTTTTGCTTTGGAAATGTTTAAATAGACTGTTCGTATTCAAGTTGTTTTTATGTTATACCTTCCATTCTCGTTTATACTACATCAGTTGTTAGTAGGATAGTTTGGTCATTTACTAGTTAGTATTTTCTATTATTTAAATTCATTTGGCTATGTTTACAATTTTAAAATTTTTTGTCATTTTTTCAAATGAAACTTTGAAAAATGTTATTTATCTTGTCACCCCTTAGTTTTTTTTTAAAAAATGACTTATGTTCAAAATTAAATACTTGAAAAGTTATGGGCTAGTTGCATAAATAGAATTCAAGTCCAAATTAATAGAATATGTAGTACAAGAATAAAATAATTGCATATATAGATCAAAAAATGGTAAAAGACTAAAAAACTCATGCTTAGACACTATTTTGCTCACTTCTTCCCAGTTTTCTCAAATTAAAAGCTATCACTGATAGTAGTACAAGAATTCAAGTCCAAATTAATAAAATATGTAGTACAAGAATCGCTGATAGCTTCTATCAATTGCTATCGATGATAGTTGCTATTAGCTGCTATCATTGACAACGTCTATCAATTGCTATCGATGATAGTTGCTACCGGCGATAGCTTTCAATTTGACAAAAAATAATACAATCTTGAATATTAGCTTTTAATTTGCTATCAATTATCAGTAGCTATCATTGATTCACTTTCATCAATTAGAAACAACCTTGAAATATCAATAGTTAAGGATATCAGTGGCTATCAATGATAGATTTATAAATAGTGATCAACGTTCAAAGAAGATCAACAACTTTGATTACCACAGCAGCTATCACTAATGATCTTTTATCATGGCTATCACTGATAGCAGCTATCAGTCGCTATCACTGATAGCAGCTATCAGTCGCTATCACTGATAAACTTTCATCAATTAGAATCAACCTTGAAATATTAACACTTAAGGCATCAATGTTAGACTTCTATAGCTGGTTATCACCTTTGAAAGAAACTCGATATATAGATATCACCTAAGTTCTATCACCGATATCAATAACATCACTAATAAGATGCTATGAATGATCTCATTGATATCGTTCTATCAGTAATAGATCTTTATCACCCATAACATGCAATCAGTGGTAGCTTCTATCACCGATAACGTGCTATCGGGTAGCTTCTATCACCGATAACGTGCTATCGAGTAGCTTCTATCATCGATAACATTCTATTAGTATTGGCTTCTATCAATGGTAACATGCTATCAATAGTAGCTTCTATCAATCATAGCCACTGAATACCTTTTTGCCCCTTTCTTGTCCTTCCCAAACATTTATAAGTCACTTTTCTTTTCGATGTTAGCTTATATCACTTATAAACATTCTATTAGTGATAACTTTTAAGCATTCCACGTACATTTTAGCCCGAGATTCAACTTTATTAATTAAATTCACTAAGTTGGCTATCAATGATAGATTTCTATAAGTGGCTATTAACTATGAAAATATAAACAAAGATTAAGTTATCAATGATATAAAATATTAGTGGTTATCACTGATAAACTTTCATTTTCTATTTATATCTATTATTTGTTATAATAATCAAACTTGATGATTGGTTTGTTGGTGTTAAGTCACCTATAAATTGAGTACTTTCAAGTCTTGGGTACGAAACTCAGCCTCATAATTCTTGTGAAAAAAACGGAAGAAGAAAAAATTCAAACAAAGGAAAGAAAATTTTTTTAAATAAGAGAAAGGGAAGAAGCAAAAATTGAAGAAAGAAAAGAAAATTATATAAAAAAATGAAGCCAAAATCGAAGAAATGAAAGAAAAATTTAAAAAAAACAAAGAAAGGGAAAAAGCAAAAAATCGCAGAAAGAAAAGAAAATAAAATAATAAAAAATAAAAGGGAAGAAGTAAAAATCGAAGAAAGGAAAGAAAATGAAAAAATAAATAAACAAAAATCGAGTTAATCAGATCCTTGAAACAATGGGCATATAACTAAATTTATGCATTGCCTTCCATCAAGAAACTGATAGCCAAACAAAACGAGTTAATCAGATCCTTGAAACAATGGGCATATAACTAAATTTATGCATTGCCTTCCATCAAGAAACTGATAGCCAAACAAAACGAGTTAATCAGATCCTTGAAACAATGGGCATATAACTAAATTTATGCATTGCCTTCCATCAAGAAACTGATAGCCAAACAAAACGAGTTAATCAGATCCTTGAAGACATGTTGTGGGCATGCGCTTTGGATTTTACTAGAGGATAGGATTCGCAAATGCACCTTATAGAGTTTGCTTATAATAATAGTCATCAGGCAACAATTGGTATAACTCCCTTTGAAGGCCTATATGGAAATAATGCAAATCCCCATGGGATGAATTTGGGGAGCGAACACTATTAGTGTGAAACCCAGATTTCCATTTTTCCTTATTTAAGCAGATGTTAAAAGGAATTAACTAAGTGAAAGTTAAATCCTATGTTGAAATGAAGGAAATTTCTAAGTGTTGAATAGATTTTCCTTGAGTAGTTTTGAGTTAAGCTTTAATTGATGAAATTTGGCTAAGTGTAAGGTCAAAAGACCCATGCTAAAGAGTTAGAAGACATTAACGCATAAGATGAAAAGGTAACCATGCGTTTGTAAGGTTGGACACATGATTGGCCGAAGTATTGGCAAGAGGTATTGCTAAGAGTTGCCATGCATTAGCCATGAAGCTTTTAGAGGTTATTTGGGGTGTTAAAGGAAGCCAAAGTGTGGCTAAGAGAAACGCATACGGCAGCCAATGTCTTGAGAGGTAGGAATAACGCATGTTGCGCGATGGATGTGATGGATGCGATGGTATACAGCCGAAGGAATGTGTTGGTAATATGCAGTGATGCGGCCTATGGTATACGGCCGAAGGTATGCAGCCGATGGTATGTGTGTATACGGCCAAAGGAATGCGTTGGTAGTATGCGATGGAATGCGGTGATGGAACAAGCTAAGGTGGATGTATGGTGATTTGTCCTTGCATTGTTAAGGCTTGCGGTAACAAGGTTCATAAGGTTGGTTGCATTGGTCATAAGGGATGCGTTAGCAAGAACCTAGGTGATGGTGAGCTATGCCTTGAATTTGAGTTGAGAACCAAGTCGACCCAAAGGTTGCTATGCGTTGGTGATGTGCTATGCATTAGACATTCGAGGGCACGTGGGCACATAGGACAAGGCTAGCAAGTATGCGCTGAAAAGGTGTTGGTCATTATCCTAGTTGAACGCATATGGAGTTGGATGGACTCGTATGAAGGATGAATGCATATGAAGGATGGACGCATTCAAGGTCATCATCCGGACATGTGGCTTGTTAGGAGGAAATCTTAAACCTTAAGAAAATGAGGTAGATGCACAAGAAGACATGCAAAATTGAGGGCTATGCATTGGAAAAAGGGGAGCAAGACACCTTGGCTTACGCTGATGCAAGATTGCAGTAATAGGGTAAGGAAAAGACACTTGGACATGCGGCCAAGTAGGAGGTGTCGGCCTTAAAGCAATCTTGGACACCTATAAATAGGGCCAAGGACTTCAGACCATAACTCAAAGGACATTCAGAAGAGTGTATGAAGGCTGATTCAGAAAAGACTATGCGTTGATGGAGGAACACATGCGTTGGTCACGAAATTCGAAGAGAAGGAGATGCTGTTGGACAATAAGGTCTAAAAGTAGCATCAACTTGGGAAGAGATGTTCTCCCAGAATACTAGTGCATTTGATGTGATTCTAAAACCATCTGAAAGCTAAAAGAGTCAAGTTTTCACGGTAAGGCTACCAAAGAAGAAGCTCAAAGGAATCAGACTGAAGAATGAAAAAAAGATAGAAGGGTCGAGCTGTCGGGTAAGCTTGAGCCAGTCTTGATGTTTTGAAGATTTCAGCCAAACCACGAGAATTTCTGAGCTAAGATTTTGAGGTATGCTTCTGAGACATTATAGAGCATATTTGTAGAAGGAAGTAACTCGAGATAAAGCCTAGAACTATGAGTAATCTTAGCTTTAAGTTAAACCTTGAATTTAGGGTTCAAAAGAGGAGCCAGGGAAGATCAAGGAACTTCTAGAGAGAAAGGTTCCTAAATGACCAAGGTGAGTGGTACTTTCCGTTAAGTTTTAAAGCATATATTTAGAGTAAATTGTATATGCTTATGTTGTGAATGAGTATCTAGCATGAGAAGGAGATTATGTGACTGCGATGGTCAAGGGGTCAATAGACCTAATTCCTGAGCCCAAAAGCGAAAACTCACGGGATGATCAAGGGACCGAGAGGTCTAGTTCCTGAGCCTGTAGGAGGATCCTCGTATGTGATGGTCAGAGGGCCGACAGGCCTAGCTTCTGAGCCCATGCGCGGGAGCTATGTGCACATAGGAGACATAGAGAATATAGGGTACGCACAAGAGTAAGCATTGTATTAGTAACAGTTAACTATCTACCGTGTGTGTAGGTAGACAACATACTCATTCTAAGTAGTTAACAATTTAACTATCTACCATGCGCGTAGATAGAGTTGAGAACATAATCATTCAAGGCTGAGGTTTTATTGTAATCTTGTAGTTATGATATGTTTGTTATTTACGAGTTGAAATAGACTCTAGAAGTTGTCTACCACTCACTGAGCTTTGTGAAGCTCATTCTGTTATTTCATGTTATTCTTCCCAGGTAGCGAAAGGTGAGGAGTTTCAGGGTGCTGCTAAGGTCAAGGTCTGCCACAAGCCACAGTGATACTTTCGGAGGGTTTTACAGTTGTTGTTGTAAACTTTGTTTTTAAGTCTTAGAGTTGTATAAACGTTACATTGTTGTAATAAAATGGGCCTACTTAATCAGTTGATTGTTGAATTTGTTCATGGTATTAGAGTTATTTCCGCAAGAGTTATTTGGTAGTAAGTGTCAATAAAAGGGTTGATAACTGCTGCAGTCATGTCCTTTCCTAGGCTCAGATAATAGTCTGGGATGGGGTGTGACAATTAGAACCTGAATTGTTGCAGCAAACAACGGAGGCAATTAAGTTAATTCATGAAAGAATGCAAACAACTCAAAGAAAACAAAAAAGTTAAACTGATAATCGTCAAAAGGAGCTGGAATTCAAAGTCGGAGATCGTGTATTTCTATGAAAATAAGAACTTAACCCTCGCTTTATTAGACCTTTTGAAATATTGGAGCGAGTTGACCATGCAGCTTATCGATTGTCGTTTCCACTAACTCTTTCTACAATACAAAATATCTTTCATGTATCTATGCTTTGAAATACGTGCCCGACCCATCACATGTAGTAAACTATGAACCCCTACAAAAGTGAAAAATTGGAATACGAAAAAACTCCCTCTAGCAAGAGAGAAGAAGTCAGGAAATCAGCTTATTAAAGGTTCTTTGGAGAAATCAACAAGTAGAAGAAGCTACATGAGAACGAGAAGAAAATAATGAAGGTAAAATACCCTTATCTATTTAAGAACCAAGAAATTTTTTAGATATTATAGGAAATTACAAGTTGATTTTTAATTTTAAATTAATTTTCTAAGACAAGTTGGAGAAGACCAATGTTAAATTTAATACACTAAGATTAAAATTGGTTCATAAATATCCTTGACCATTAAATAAACAACAAACAAGTATTAATTTAATAATTAAACAATTATGTAAGTAAGAAAATATCTAAGAAAAAAAAATATCTATAAACATTGAGAAAATAAGATAAAATATATTAATTTTGAATTTTTGGAGAACTATCTAGAAAGAAAAAAAGCAAAAAATTATAAAATAACAATAAAATATACATAAGTCGGTTAGTAAATGATATGTTATAAAGAAAAAAACAAACAATTTCGTTGAATGTGACGGTCGGTTAGTGTGAAAACAAAATAGAAGTCGGTTGAGACTCCTATAAATAATAGTAGTAGTACTACTACTACTACTATTATTATTATTATAATACTATTGTCGTTGTTATTATTTTTTTTTATTATTACTACTATTATTATTATCATTCTACTACTACTATCATCATTATTACTATGGTTATTATTATTATTGTCGATATTATTATTCTAGTACTATTATTGTTATTATTATTATTATTTTACTATTATTGTTATTATTATACTAATACTATTATTATGATCATCAACATCATCATCATCACCATCATCATCGTTAAATAATTAAGCATAGTTATACTAGTACTCTCAAGATTTAATAATTATAATTCTATAAATAAGTAAGTTATGTTTATCAAAATCCTTAAGCCAATAGTCTTAAAACTAGTTTTGATCATAAGGCGTTTTTTATGAAATTTATAAGACCAAACCATAAAGAATAATTAGGATTGCAATCAAGGTAAGTAGTTTATCTCATCATCTCTTTAAGTGTTTTATGGTAGTGTACCTTTGTTATGTTAGATTATTATTGTTATGTTGTATTACATGTTTGAAACACATTTCTTTACAAAGGAACTCATGCATTATGTTAGTTCTTGATTATGTTATGATCAAGTTTTAATTGGTATAGATTATTCTTCAAGGGCTAGCAGGGCATGTATGGTTGCATCCCTTTAGGCCCAATCTTACGTTATGTTTATGCTAGGGACTAGCAGGGTATGTATGGTTGCATCCTCTAGCCCAATCTTATGTCCATGTTAATGGTAGGTATTGGATGCAACTCTGGCCCTCCAGACTGTATGACCTACTAATCATCAGATGGGCAAGTTTTCTCTTAAGTCCACACTTCCTACCCGGATAAGGAAACTTACGTTGAAAGCGTAACCGACTACCTCATATTATGATAGTTTATGTAAAAAATTACCTACAAAGTCTGTAAAAAATTTGGTCATATGTGCATTTGGTTCCACTACACTAACGTCTTATGGATCCTGATGTTTTGTAAAAGAAACTTTTTGTAAAGTTTACTACTTAATTAATAAATATTTTAGATACGTTCTTTCAAAATTTTTACCCAAATCATTTCATGATAGAAAAGTCTGAGTATGAATGTCATAATGATTGGACCTTGTTATGTAAGAGTCAGGTCTTTACACATATAAATCAAAGGACACTCCTTCATGAATAGGAGTTCATAATATATTCAGGTTAAGACTAAACTATTGGGTCATCTTATTGAAATAGAGACCTAACAAGTTAACGAAGTTAAATCTAGTGGTTACTATTTTGCAGTTTGGTCTTATGCAAACTCATCGAATAGGATACCTCTATTCGCAAGTCATCTATACGAACACGTAGGATCATTGCTTTTTCTAAAATATAAAGTGGGTCGTATCCATAGTGTCATCAGATAAGATACTCAGTCTTATTCCTATACTATTAGACCCTTTAAGTTGTATCTTTAACATTGATCCCTATATGTCTCTACATACAGTGTAAGACTCATTAGACATCCTAGGATGTTAGTTTATTGAATTTGGGTTATTAAGACAAGTCAAAAACAACATAATCAATGTCACTTATTGAAATAACATCGATAACTCTTTATTGATGACAGTCAATTATTTACATTTTCTATTTACGAGTTTTACGGCAAAAAATCCAATAGGATGGAGTGGTGCAGTTAGCATGATATTTTTATTTCTGAGATTTTCACAACATATATATCCTTTTAACATATTTGAATTTATTTAATATTTTACTTTCTGGAAGTTGTTTGAAAGGATTCCATTTTTTTTCACGTTCACAAGATTTTCTCTTAGATTTGTCTCTCTCTATATATAGTTTTAACAAACTTGAATTCATTTATGTTGGGAATGTCCTAAAACTCGTAGTTTGTGTTAAACATTCTATTTATCAATAAAATATTATTAACTTATTCAATGAAGTTTTTTATTTTGCATTCTATTATGAAAATTCAATAAACATATCCATGGCTGGTAAATGAATTAGCTTTAGAGTAGCATGATAAGTTAACTTGAAACGTTCAAATTAGAATTAAAAGAAATAGGAGAATTTATATTTAAATATATGAAGGTGAATTTGTGTAAAATTAATTTAATATTTGATATTAAATTAATTACAATTAATTGAATTAATTTAAATAATTATTTATTAATTTTATTATAAAATTAATTTTACAAAATTAATTATGTTTTCAATTTTTAAAATCAAATTAATTTTTTAAATCATTGAAAAATTGGAAAATCAACACAAATGGAAAGATAGATTTTTCCATTAAACCTTCAACTAGCTCACACAAAACCCATTTCCTTTTGGCTTTAATAACTCCAAGCATGAGCTGCATCTCATACAGAAATCTTCTTTGTATGAAAGACCTGTAATAAATACAGAAGATTGGAGTGGAATTGAAGCATGCATTCAAAGAGTTTTTACAGAAAAATTTGGGCTGAAGAAATTGTTCTTCAAGTGGGTTATAGCATTATGCTTCTCTCCAAGTTTCCTTTCGTTCAAGTTGTTCTTGAGTCCAACAACTCATTCTAAAGCTCAAAGAGTATAGTAGGGAAGATCATGAGGTGGTTCGCAATAAATTTCAGAGAAGATAACAGCTGAGAATCAAGATTTTGAAGAGTTCTACAAAGGTATAGCTTCAAATCCTCTTATGTTAGATGTGCATGCTTTAGTTACTGCCAAAATTAATGAATTAGAGTGCTTATTGATTCTTGTTGCTTCTGCTGCATGTTGTATACTCTTATGATTGGTATCAGAGCATCATTTAAGCATTCAATTCTGTTTAATTTTGGTGTGGTGGGTGTTTTTCATGAATTATATGAACATGGTGCACGGATATGGTTTTTTCAATTTTGGCATTTAATTTCTCTTCGATTTCTTGATTAAATTTGTAATTGCCTATTGATTCATGAGATTATTTGTGTTCCCAAGAGTCTTTAATTTATTTGGAGTCATTAGAGTTGAAATTAAGATGTAATTGAAGAAACAAGTGAAGAAGGGCGAACTGCAGATTCCAGATTTTTCAACTTCTGCTCGTATATAATTGTTGAGGTATAAGTGCTAAACGATTGTATAGCAATAGGCGCTATACGATAGCACTACACGATCATGTAGCTTTGTGCGGGTGTTGAATGACGAGACGAGGCACTAAATGATGACGATACATGATAATTAGCAGACGCTAAGCGATCATGTAGCTCTACTCGGTGCTATGCGATAGCACTACACCATCGTGTAGCGTTGTCCGACACTAGACGATGACAATATACGATAGTTGGAATATGCAAGGCGATCGTGTAGCATTGTCCGGCACTAAACGATGGCATTTCACGATCAAGCAGACGCTAGACGATAGACATCAGTGCTACACTATGAGCCTTAGCGAGATTTCGAGCATGGAGCGAGAGCAGCTGGTTCGACTGGTTTTCTTGAGCTCCTGTCTAGTTGACCTCAAAAGGTTTTTGGTTGGTCCGGTTCAAGTTTTTTAGGTTCGGATTGGAGCGGTTTGAGCAGTTCAGAAGCGGTTTTGAAGCTATTTTGTAATAATTAGGCATTTGTTTGCTTGTTTATGCCAAAACTAAAACCATATCAGTTTGTATTTAATTTTTTATGCATTAGATGTATGTAATAATTAAATAAATCATGTGTATGAATACAGTATGCCATGTAGATTTTAAACCCCATCGTAGGAAGTATGTTACATGCATTGAAAGTATGTTATAAAATGTTATAATATATAGTATGCATGTTAGGGTTCTTTTGTTTAATATAATTGTTATATTAGATATTGAATGCCTTTGTTGTATGTTGTGGATACTTAGCATATCTAAAATTTAGTTAGTTGTTATAAAATTGGGTTAGACGTTTAAAATCCATAACGAAGAACACTTGCATGCTCACTTAGGTTAACAACTAGTTTGAACCGTTAAAATAGATTGTTATCTTATAAAATTACGGTTACAAACTCAAATCGATTCATAACCTGTCTATGGCTGGGGGTACTTAAGTTGACGGTTTATTGAACACCTCCTACTTGAGGATTATGACTGAAAGATTGAGCATTGTTAACTGATTTTATGAGCTCGCGTGACCAGTGTGAGGTTTAAAACTGGTTTAAACACTTAGACATCGTAGGGTTATATCCAAATATAATTGTTATACTTGGATAAAAATGATATAGACTTAGGTTGTTTAAATGTATCCTTTTTTTTTTACCTAAGTAAATACCCAAACATATAGATCACTTCAATGGTAGATTAAAATATATTCAATATATAGTTATTAGCTTTCACGTCTTCAAGAGTTCACACTATGAAATCCATGCTCAGCTTGTGTCACTTTTACCGTAATTGCTCCATTCAGAAAATGTTTGCATAGGTCAATAACAAGGTGAATGAGGGAAGTCGTTTATAGTAACTGGGTGAAGGAAATGTATCAACATTGTCCTATAGTCTCCTCCATTAATTTGAACCGTGAGATTCCTATGTTGCGCCTGTTGTCGTTTTTAGGCGGCCCTAGCTAGTAGTTAACAACGAAGATCCTCTCAGAGGGTTGTAACATAGGATTCGGAACAACCCAGGCTTCAGTAAAATGAATGGGATCTTATAGTTCCGTCTTGGGTATTGTCTAATATTTTGGGGGCATATTTGATGCGTAGAATTATGATGTGATGGTGTGTGTTATGCGATGATCATGCAATTTTTCCTAACAAAGCCCAAGTGTAAGCCTTATTAGGTTCCTAGTAAGTCCATGGTCGAACACGGGGACTACTAAATAGGTATGCGACAGACTCTTTGATTCTATTGCAGTAGTGAAAAAGAAGTGCATGGTGTTTTGATTTAGATTTTCCTATGCGATGGAGTTGAACGTGGAGCGATGAAAGCGTAGAGTGATGACGGGCAGAAATGTACATTATTATAGGTCTTTTATTTAGAATTAGAGGGCTGATAAGAAAATATGCGGTGATTATACTAAGAATTCATGAGAAAATGAGCTTGCATCGATCAACAATGAAAATCTCGGCTAACCCACTATTATGTGTTATTTTGCGTCCAAATGTATATTTTTTTTTTGTAGCTATCACAGGAATCGATCGCATGCAGTGAATCTCACCATCATAGAGACGATCACATACGCTCGACGAATTGATGTTGTGGCCATTAACCGCATGCGTCCATCACATAGAGGTTGCGGCTACAAAGTAATAACCATAATCGAGGGATGAACGCAAAGGTGGTGGAATGCGATGATACTTCAGAAACTAAGCATGAACACATACCTCAAGAGTATCAAAAGGTGATGTTGACATTTCACCTACCACGCCGTTAGTAGCAGAGATTCAGAGCAGGTCCATGATAACTTGTAGAAATACAAGTTATTTATGCTGTCTTATCTAGATATTGCAGCCAAACGAGAAGGAATATGCGTCGATTGTATGAAAATTAGCTCAGAAATAAAATAAATATAAATTATCGCAATTACACCCACTAACATCGTCAAGATGAAAGAAGAGAATATTTTTACTCTGTTTTGAAGGAAACCATGTCACCGTTTGCGATCAAGGCTCAACAAGAAACTGAACAACGCATCTTTGTCACATTGTGACCGTCAATCAACAATGAAGATATGATTAATGCAATAATGGTGCAATGCAACGATCGATCCAGAGTTGAATTTCAACCGCATACGGTAATAAAAACAACACTGCATGCGAGCAACCGATCGAAAGATGCAACTAAGCAACGCATACATGGAGGATTGTGACACGTGTACAACTAACCGTTGTGCAGATTTGGCAGTCTGATTGCATAACAGAAGGAATATTTATTCCTCCATCTTCGAAATTTCCATAACAAGAAGTAGGGTCTACAAGCCAAGAGTCAAAGCTTTTCATCTATATATACCCCCATAGAATTTAGAGAAGATATACTTAATACAGGTATAATTGATACGAGGGCTAATTGCTGCTGGATTATTGAAAGAAAGGCTGAGCTGAGTATTGATCGGAAGAAATCCGGGAAGATAAGAGACAAGGTCGAGAGGTGAGTCTCAGTGCGAATCTGCCAGATCCCCATCGTGAAGCTCTGTGCTTAGATCCCTGCTACCGGTTGAGCAAGCCTGAGAGGGAAGCTCATCCATCTGTTCACTTCATTCATGCAGGCAAGAAAATCTCCATCCAGATCGACGCTAAGACGTTGGCGCTTATTTTTATTTGTTTCTAACTCTATTTCATTTAAGTGTATTTCATCTTCTTAATCTCTTCATTCACAAATCATGTATCAAACTCTAAATAGTTTTATTGAATGTCTCGATCACTTTCATTACCACTTCTCTGTCTATTTCTGCTCCTCCATTAATCGTCTTCTCCATGAATTTTTCTTAATACCTTAGTAATTAATATGGATTAAACAATTAACTTAATCTGTGCTAAAGAGATAAATACGTTTAGCTAAGGCATACTAGACGACATCTTCACCTGTGAGAGCAGAAGTGAAGATGTCATTCTGATCTGTCGAAAGAAGGTTACAAGAATGTGTTAACTAAAGCAAGTAGTACTTCTAGAGATGGAAGCAACCTTGTGTTCATTACGTTCATCCTTGTTTCACCACAGAGATGTGGGAACGTGGCCAATCACCGAGAGGTGTATGCCAAGGGAAAAGCAGAACCATACTTATATATTTAACGCAATTAAGGAACTTGCGCTACTTATATTAGTTATCTTTTTTGTTTCTGCTTCGTACATAAGACTTGTCACTGCATTACATGATCTTTGCATAATCTTCACAGCCAGCCTTGACCTCAATATCTTGTATCATGAAACTTGTATCTTGTATGATCTTAGCTTACATTTACTTTAATGCAATTTACTTTAACACAAGTTACTTTAACGCAATTTATGTATTACCGCATTTTTTTACCACTTTACTTTACATTATCGCATGTTTAATTTATTGTACATAAAATTCTTTTATAAATTGAAAAAACCCCTGGCCGCATATATCACAAACATAACGCAATAACCTAAAACAGTCCCTGTGTTCGACCTCAGATCACACCGAGAAACTTGCGATGAAATTATAATTGATTTCAACGCAAGGAAACTTGTGACAACACACAACATACTACAAGAACATTAGTTACTAACGCATATCTAGAAGTAGTATCACATATCAGCGCATCAAATTTATGTCACAACAAGTTTATGGCATGGGCTTGCATTGCATTACAATTACTGCGTTACAGTCCATCACACTGTTAGTAGCAGAAACTCAGAGAAGGACCATTAATGTTGTTGGCAATCAAACTTTATAAATAGAAGCCTTAGAGCCCAACTTGAAATCATCCAAGCTTCTGCCTTAGGGCAGATCCTTGTAATCCAGACGAAAGCGTGAGAAGACATTCTCTAAGAGTTCTTCATTCCTCCAACCATTCCGAGTGACGACCGGAGCTTCACTGGAGATAGATCTTGAGAGAGACTACTCCATCGCCCATCCATAGCACCACCGGCAACCTTGACATACATCTAATGAAAGCAAGACATTGCCCATCTGACCTTCCATCTCTCTTCTATCTCTGTATTGTATTACATTGTGACTTAAGACATTAATACATTCTGTGATCAATGCATTTCTCTATTTCCTTCGATTCCATCTTCATATACCTCTGCTTTATCATCCTTTACTTTAATTGCAACGACTAAGTAAGATTGCTAAGAGTATGACATACTTAATCATGCGGCATAGATATATGAAGCATGTAGCAAACCTTCGAGAGGTGTGCGTTGCACGAGTGTTGTGAGAAAATCCTCTTTGCTTAGTATGAGACTGTAGCAATGCTTGTCTATGAGTGGTCGCAATGCTTGTCTATGAGTAGAATCAGCAGCGACTAACTGCCCAAGAAGGTAAGTAGTTGACTCACTAAGTGAAGTAAGCAACGTTCCTAGGGATAGGAATAATCTTATGTCAACCATGCTTTATGTGATTACCTTATCTTATGAGTGCATCATTCATCATTTGGGCATACTTGAGAGAGTAGTCTAAAAACCAAATCTAGGCTTGGGAGAGTCAGATTAGATCGCATAAGCAAGAATAGAGGCTTAGGAATAAGTTCTGTTTGCTATTACACAGCGCATGCACCCTATAGATAGGATATGATAGTATGCGGTCACATCGCATGCGTCCAGAAGTAGGATACGGTGGTATGTGGTCACCTTGTTTATGTGTGGGAGCACGTGAGCAAGAATAGAGACTTATACATAAGTCCTATCGACACTATTGCATATGCATCACATGCGTCTTAGTCAATTGTGTATAGCATAACCGCATAACTTTCGTTGACTGAGGTTACCCTTGCGATCAAGCTTATTGATGTGGTGAAGTCATCCCCTCCACTATTTTACCTATTTTTCCATATATCTTATTATGCATTAACAGTTGCCGTGTCTCTAACTCTCATAGTCATAATTCAATTGCTTAATCTGTTTAGTAAGGAGTAGGAGTAGCGCATAGTCCTTAAACCTCAACATTCTTTTATTCTTCACCATAAACACATTACGTCACAACATTCAGCTACAACTCCCTAAATTTGACCTCGGATCACCCGAGAAACTTGCGATCTCGTTATACTTGGCGAGAGAGCAAGAAAACTTGTGGCAAGAACACATGGTTATTGCATAAATTCTTAGATGCATATTGCATATCCCTTAGTCCAACGCATGACCAGCGATGCATGGAGAACGAACGATAAACGCATATTTATTTACTCCATTTTCCACGCATCATAGAGTTACAATAAGTATGCGATGAAGGGGTTGAGAAGGGGTTTAGCTAACATTTTCCAAGATTGTCCACAAATTATGCGATCATGCTATACATAAATATCAGTACTACATTTCTCAATGTAGAATACCACAATTCCTATTTCTAGGATGCATGCGATGCATATACGAAATAGTCGATAGAACTTATTTCTAGGTTTCTACTCTTGCCTATGTGATCTAATCCGACTCTATTAAGCCTAGATTCTATCTTTAGACTACTCTCTCAAGTATGTCCAAATGATGAATGACGCACACATAAGACAAGGTGACCGCATACCACCATTCTTATTTCTAGGTCGCATGCGATGTGTAAACAGCAAATAGAACTTATTTCTAAGTTTCTACTCTTGCTTATGCGATCTAATCTGACTCTCTCAAGCCTAGATTCTATATTTAGACTACTCTCTCAAGTACGTCTAAAGGGTGAATGATACATACATAAGACAAGAAGATCGTATAAAATGCATATTTTAAGTCATGCTAGCTAAGTACTTCTCAACCCATTCAAAAATTTAGCTACTCATGTATGGTGTAGAGAGATTGAACATGAATCGAAATGAAGTTTCCATTTTCTGCAAATAAAGTGGTGAATACAAAATAACAAATGGATTCAAGCGATAACAACCCGGTAAGCAATGTCTTGCTTCCCGTGGCCTTTTGCACTACTCTTTATCACTTGAACTCTACTCTAGTTATGGATACTTGCTCTCGCAAGGGTTGGCCTCTCTCCTTTGTATTGCTTTCTGGCGGTCTCTTGATCTGTTCGGGAGCGATTTCTCTCGACTCTGCCTCGTCTCCTTGCTCTCTCCGTCCTCTATGTATATGTGTATGTATGTGCGAGTATATCCCTCTCTCTCTGATGGCATCCGATATTTATAGATTTCAAGTTGAAGCAGCTTTTCTTACAAATGATTGCAATGATGGGCGGCATTAATTTCCTACTCTATTACACCATTTAAAAGTCACCAAAAGTTCAATGTACTAGGATTTAATGTGAACCTAATTCAACTAGTATATAAAAAGACCTTAGGGCTATGGTCTTCAATATACCAAAAACAATAAGCACTCAGTCTTTCTTGAATCCTATCTAGAGAGATCCCACTAAGGGCATTTAGTGTTTTGATTGAGGAAGACTATAGTAATCCAATAAGTTAAAATGCCAATAAGTTCCTTGCTCAAATTGAGAAAGGGGAAGCAAGTAGTCTTTTAACTTCTTTAACTTCTATAGGTATAAGGGAAATGGAAACATAAGAGAGTACATTATGGAAATGTCCAATCTCGTAGGTAAATTAAAGACACTTGATAACGAGATAAATTAAAATTTACTCGTACATCTGGTACTTATCTCTCTTCCTGCACAACTCACTCAGTTTATAATAAGCTATAATACTCAGAAGGATAAATGTAGTATTAATGAGCTTATCTCACAATGTGTGTAAGAAAAATATAGGATTAAGAGAGAAAGGACAGAAAGTGCTCATTTGGCAACAGGCTCTCGTGATAAAAAGAAAAGGAAATTTGTGGATGTTGTAGAAGGGACATCTCAGCAGAATAAAAAAAAGAAACAAGCTATTGAAAATCCTTGTTTTTTCTACAAAAGGAAAGATTACTTCAAGAAAGATTGTCTTAAGTAAGCCAAGTGGCATGTAAAGAAGGGTAAACTTCTTACTTTGGTTTGTTCTAAAGTTAATTTAGCTTCTATACCTACAAATACTTGGTGGGTAGATTCTGGTGCTACTACTCGCATAAGTATATCAATGCAGGGTTGCCTGTGGAGCTGGCCGCTAAGTGATGCTGAAAGATTCATCTATGTGGGCAATGGCAAAGCAGTTTCAGTTGAAGCTATTGGAAATTTTAGATTACTTTTAAAAACTGGTTGTTATTTGGATCTGAATGAGACTTTTGTTGTACCATCATTTAGACGAAATTTAGTTTCTATTTCCAGTTTGGAAAATTTTGGTTTTTCTTGTTCTTTTGGAAATAATAAAGTTGGTCTTTTTCAAGATTCTAAGCTTATTGGTATCGGTTCTTTAATTGATAATCTATATATGCTTGATTCTTTTGCTTCATTTAACAAGATTTTGTTATCTAATTCATGTGGTACAAAGTGTAAATTAAATGAGAATTCCACTTTGTTATGGCACAAACATTTAGGTCACATCTCTAAACAGAGAATTCAGAGACTTGTGTCAGATGAAATTCTTGATTCCTTGATTTAAGTAACTTCAATGTTTATGTGGAATGTATTAAGGGAAAACATACGAACATAAGAAAATCAGGTGCCAACAGATGCTCAGATGTCTTAGAACTAATACATACAAACATTTGTGGTCCATTCCCTATGGCCTCTTGGAATGGACAACAATATTTTATTACGTTCATAGACAACTATTCAAGATATGGGTACCTATATTTAATTCATGAGAAGTCTTAATCTTTGGACGTTTTCAAGTCTTTGAAAGCTGAAGTTGAAATTCAACTTGGAAAGAAAATTAATGCTATCAGATCTGATCGTGGTGGTGAATATTACGATAGATATGATGGATCGGGTGAACAACGTCCAGGACCCTTCGCCAAATACCTAGAGGAATGTGGAATCGTCCCACAATACACTATGCCAGACAAACCCAACATGAATTGTGTAGCGGAAAGGAAAAATAGAACACTTAAGGATATGGTAAGAAGTATGATTAGTCATTCTTCTCTACCAGAATCCTTACGGGGTGAGGCACTAAAGACTGCAACATATATTCTTAATAGGGTACCTAGTAAAGGAGTAGCCAAAACCCCTTATGAGTTGTGGATAGGAAAGAAGCCTAGTATTAGGCATCTTCACATCTAGGGTTGTCCAATTGAGGTTAGGCCTTATAGACCTAATGAAAGAAAATTGGACTCAAGAACTATTAGCTGCTATTTTGTTGGGTATTCCGAGCACTCTCGGGATTTCAAGTTTTATGATCCCACTTCTAGATCATTGTTTGAGACGGGAAATGTTAGATTCATTGAGGATGTTGAGTTTGAGGGGGAAGATAACATAAGGAAAGTTGTCTTTGAAGAGGAATTGGTTTCTTTTCCTCATGTGATTATAAATGATGTTCAGGCTCCAATTCCTGACTTCATCATTGAACCAATTATAGAACAAGACAACATTGAAGTCCTCGTTGTTGAACTTGAATTTCAAACTCAACAACCTTAAGAAGTGCCACTAAGAAAATCTACAAGAGAGAGAAGAAGTGCAATTCCAGATGATTATATTGTGTTTCTTCAAGAACATTAGGATGATGTGGGCATAATGGAAGAGGATCCAATCAACTTCCAACAAGCTTTACAAAGTTCTAACTCTCAAAAGTTGATAATTGCTATGAAAGAGGAAATAAAATGCATGAAAGACAATGGCGTTTGGGAACTTTTCGAACTGCCATTAGAAGTGAAACCCATAGGTTGTAAATGGATATTTAAAACCAAAAGAGATTCACATGGCAATATCGAAAGATATAAGGCTCGTCTTGTTGCATAGGGTTTTACTCAAAAGGAAGACATTGATTACAAAGAGACTTTCTCTCCGGTTTCATCGAAAGACTCTTTTAGGGTAATTATGGCATTGGTAGCTCACTTTGATTTAGAGCTACACCAGATGGATGTAAAAATTGTGTTTCTCAATGGGAACATTGATGAGACAATTTATATGGTGCAACCAGAAAACTTTATATCTGGTAATTCAAAGTCTATGGTGTGCAAATTAAAGAAATCCATCTACGGTCTCAAGTAAGCCTCTCGTCAATGGTATCACAAATTCCATGAAGTGATAACCTCATTTGGTTTTGAGGTGAACATTGTGGAAGATTGTGTATATCAATAAGATTAGTGGGAGTAAATCAATCTTTTTGGTGTTATATGTCGATGACATACTCATAGCTAGTAATGATGTAGGTTTATTGCATGATACTAGGATATTTATCAAAAGAAATTTTGAGATGAAGGATTTTGGTGAAGCTTCTTTTGTATTAGGAATTGAAATACTAGGATATCATTCTCAAGGGTTTTTGAGATTGTCACAAAAGAACTACATTGAAAAGATCTTGAGTAGAATTGGCATGAAAGACTGTGCGCCGGGAGATATCCCCATCGCTAAAGGTGATAAATTTTATTTAGGTCAATGTCCCAAGACCACACTCGAGACTAAAGAGATGCAGAAGGTTCCCTATGCATCGGTCATTGGAAGTCTTATGTATGCTCAAGTATGTAAGCGTCCAGATATTGCATTCATAGTTAGAGTGTTGGGCAGATATTTGAGTAACCCGGGGATGGATCATTGGAAAGCAGCCAAACGGGTTATGAGGTATTTATAGAGAATAAAAGATTATATGCTCACTTATCAGAGATAAAAATTTTTGAAGATCATTGGGTATTCTGATTCTGATTATGCTGGATGTCAAGACACTTTGCGATCCACTTCAGGCTATATCTTCATATTGGCTGGAGAAGCTGTATCCTGGAAAAGTGTTAAACAAATACTTATGGCTTCTTCTACCATGGCTGCAGAGTTTATAGCATGTAATGAGGCATCCAATCATGGAATATGGTTGCGAAATTTTGTCACTGGGCTGTGGATAGTAGTTGGCATAGAAAGACCACTAAAATTATTTTGTGACAATAAGTCGGCAGTGATGTATTCCAACAACAACAGAAGCAATACAAGCTTAAATCATGTAGACGTGAAGTTTTTGGATGTTAAAGAAAGAGTTCAGAATTGTCAAATTTCGATAGAATGCATAGGAACAAACTCTATGGTGGAAGATCCATTAACTAAAGCTTTACCACCTATAGTTTTTCATGAGCATGTTGCTCACATGGGTGTTAGTCACTTTTCTAATTCCATGGTTTAGTGGGAGTTTGTTATTGAGGATGTTCTTTGACCTTATTTTGTTTATTTTGTATATAGAATAAAGTTGATGGTTTATGTTGATTATATGAACTCGTTTATCATGCATGCGGTTTAGCATAAAGTTTTTTTAGAATGATATCATTAAGGAATTTGGACCAGTTAGAAACAGACATGATTTAAGATCATTTGCATGTAGTTTCCATGCTATCCATCCATACTTGATCTATGTCATTGAATGTATTGGAATTTGTGATCATGGAAGGTTTAGTTACAAGGGTAGTAACGAAAGCTGTCTTGATTCCGTGCTAATACAGGAGATGAACCAGATTGAATTAAAGGGGAATTCTATGATTGAAATAACCTATTTATGCACGTTTAAGGTTTATGTGATCTAATTATATCAGGTACACAGACATAGCCCAAGTGGGAGATTGTTAGACATATTTAAATAATAATTTGTTTAATTAAAGTATGGGCTATGTATGTGGATTATAATTTATCACATTGAGTTATTTTATTGGATTGGGCTCTATTATGTGATCTAATTAATTAAGGCCATAGATTCCTAATTGAGTATGGACTTAATGGGTAGAAGCCTATTTCTAGTTAATTAGGGTTTAATGGGAACTCTAATTGAACTAGTATTAAAGAGACCTTAGGGTCATGGTTCCCAATATACCAAAACAATAAGCACTCAATCTTTCTTGAGTCCCATTTAGAGAGAGATCTCACTAAGGGTATTCAAAGTTTTGTTTGAGGAAGATCATAGTCATCCATCATCATCTTAAAGCTATCATTAGTTTCTCAATTGAATCCGGTATGTTATTCTTGACAATTTGGCATGAATGATCCTAGGATTTATTTATTCAATATAGATTTAAAGTATTTATGCTAACACCAACTTCATGAGATTGATCAATCATTTGTCAATACAGGGAAAATGATAGGTGACAATTTAAATAATATATGTGAGTTTACTACAAGAAGTATCACTTACAAAAGCATTACAAAAACGTTATCGTAGCCTTTCCATGGCATTTTCGACATGCTGTCGTAGTCCATGTTATTGAAAGTCAACGCTATGTAAAAACGCTATAAAAAGTCTGTTTTGATAGCGTATATATAAAGCTATAAAAATATTTCATAACATAAGAAAAACGCTATTGAAACATTTTGATAATATTTTCTATAGGTTTAGAAAAGCGCTATCAAAACATTTCAATAGCATTTGTCCAACGCTAAAAAAAACGTTATTAAAACGTTTTGAAAACGCTTTTCCAATGCTATAAAAAATGCTATCAAAATGTTTCAATAGCATTTTTAATAGCATTGTAAAAATGCTATAAAAGAGTGTTCATAACATTTTATAAACTTTTTCGTAGCCGATGTTATTAAAAGTCCCCAACTTTCTATAGCATTTTTGTACAGCTTTTAATCTAGCTAAAAAAAGTTGACATATGATAGCTTTAATTCAATGTTATGGAAACGTTTCATCGTATTGGAAAAAGTATCATAAAAAAATTTCCTAGTAATAAAAAAATATCGTAAAAGACATTGTATAGCGATTTTAGATACGCTACTGAAAGCCCTTTGTTTTAGCATTTTTTCATCGCAATGAGAAAAAACTATCAATACCTTATCTTCAAGCATAAACTTTAATGTTAACAAACTTTGTATAGATTTTTTTGTAGTAGAAAAAAAAAATGTTCTAATTGATCTTTAATAGCACTTGTTAATAACATTTTTTTATATTTTACAATTCGTTGCAAATATTATTGTAGATTCAATTATAAACATATATTTATAGGAGTTGCTTGCTCATGTTATTGTCTAGACGAAGAAAGATGTTGTTCACATTTCATCCAATCTACAATCATAATTATAAGCTGATGGCACAGGTCCCAAGATGATGGTATAACCTTTTTTACATGATCGTAGAGTGCCACTTGTGATTTTCCCGCAACAACTATGTATAGGGTAATGAAGACCCTATCAAAAGCTAGGTTCTTCGTATCAGGCACATCATTCTCCAAACATTTTGAAAACTCAAACATAATCTTGAAGTGACATAAAGGAATTTTACCAGTGAAAGTCATCTCCTAATTAAAATACTCCAACAACATACAAGAAGAACAAAATAAAAGAAGAAATCAAGAAGAAAATTGATCGCATGATTTAACTCTAATAATACATTAGTCAATATAGCAAATTGATCACACTCAAGGCTAGTTTAACCAAAAAGGAAGACCAAGAGGTAGAGATAGGAAACTTTTCATCAACAACCTTCCAAGACATTTCCTATTTTCAAATCAATTATAAAGATATACCTACCAAATACAACAATCTTCTTTGCAAATCCTATATACCTCATGTTCATATAAAAGTATTGCTCAACCTACAACCTTGATTATTCTTTTGTATAATTTCCTCTTATTTCTATCTTTTCTTAAATCCACGGGAGAATTAGAGAAATGAGACACAAGAAAAGAGAAGTATCATCAATGGACTCAAATGTATAGATAACTCAAAAAATACATCAGAAGAAAAATACAAACTCTTTAAATTACTTACCTACACATTGGCTAGAAATTTTAGTATGTTGCAACAACTTTTCTTTACCAAACTTCAATGGGTAACTCTACAAAAGTAATTTTTTATGGAACCATAAATAGCTTAGAGAAAGAAATCATGGTTACAATTTATCTTAAAGGGTCGTAAAGGAAATATCGAATGCTAACAAACATACTTTAGGAATTAGTTCCTAAGCACTTAAATATACTTGAAATTCCCTCTCTTCCTCAAACTCTTCCCTCTCCATTCTCATCTCGTGCTCATATTCCTTTTACCTCCATACAAACTACTTTTCTTCAATCTCTAGCTTTCTGTTATCCAATTGCCCTTCCTTTTCATTCATCAGTTCCTACTTCTTGAAGTTTGTGTTTTCCATCTTTTCTTCTCTTTCAACCTTGCTTTTCTCCCTTCCGGGCGCTCTATCTCTCCTCTGTTCTTCCGTTCCCACTGTTATGTCTCTCAATTTCAAAACTCGCAGCCCCACCATTCCCGATCGTCAATTAGATTCAGAACCCTTCTTCAATTTGCTCGTCTCTAAAATTTTTTAGAACTTCCATTATCTAACGATCACAACTGTGGCCGACATCTTTTCAACCGTTTCATTCTCTTCCTTTTAGATCCTTCTCCTCCACCAAATTATCAGAATAAACACATTCCAAATCCTCACTGCCATCAAAACCAACAACATCGTTGTTTCCAAACATCAGCCTCTCCCCCTTCAATCGAGAGGAATTTATCCAAAAACCTCCTTGTGTTTCATGAAATTTTTACCAATGATTCTTGTTGTCCTTCCAGTCGAACTCATCATCAGAAATCCTAATCTACTACTTGATGTTAAGATACTGGTGGCACATGTTCTGGACCTTGAATGATACATTATGTCATGTCCAACGGAGAGGGAAGGTAAGAGGATCCTAAAGATGGTGAATGAAATTTACATAGTCAACAATGGGCTTGAACTTCTTCTAGTAAGTTTTGAGCTTCGCTAGGGTTCCATAGTTGAGAGGCTCTAAGTTTTTGGAAAGAAGGGTTTCTTCTTCCTAGAATGAAAATGAAAGATTGGGAGAAGATGAAGATCGAGAGGGAAAATGAGAGAACGAAAATGAAAGTCTGAGAGAGTGAAAGTTGAAAGGGAAATCAAGAGAACGAAAATGAAATAATGAGAACAAGAAGATTAAGAGGGAAAATGTAAAAAATCGTGATTCTTTTCTGGGAGAAACTTTTCGCACTTTCTAATATTTAATCTTCCTTCTTTTCCCTTTTCTTTTTTATAGCATGTTTTAAAAAATATTATGCTCAAATGTTATTGAAAGGTATATTTATTGTAGTGGTTAATTGAAGAACTCAAGCAACAATTATGAAGATATATGTTTTCTTATAGACCATTAGGAGAAAACAATGCACATGTTATCTTTCTAAACTTGTGAAATTTTGTAATAATTGTTGTTTTCTTCTTTTTTTTTTTTTTTCACATGCTATCATTTATTTTGTGGTTATGAAATTTTGTAATAATTGTTGTTTTCTTCTTCTGTTTTTTTCACATGCTATCATTTATTTTGATTCCAAAACAACAAAATTGATATTATGGAATGATTTGGCACTGAACGAAGGTTCATATTTAGAAGACTTAATTCATTCTAAACCAATCATTTTTGCATCAAACATTAAATTTGACATGTACGAACGTAAGTGTTTTATACATGGAGATATATTTCAGAAGAAGGAAAAAGTAGTTAATTAAATTTGTTTTCTTCCTATTTCAGGAGAACTGAGCATGGAACAACAATGACAAGTACCATCTTCATTGAACCAAATTTCGTAGATTGAATAGAGCTACAAAGAAGGTATATACAATAAATCATATTGTTTAGTTTAATTGTATTATGACTTTTATATTACTAATAATAATAATTGAAAATTTATGTATATGTAGGAGGCATCTCAAATTTTATGCCTCCATCTAAAAAGATGCAATATGCAAAATTAGTAAGAATTAGAGATATTATTCAAGAGTTGGCTGATGAATTGTATTATTATACTATTGCTACCTAATTGAGATAATTAACAAAGACAACCCATGGTTTGAAAAATGCAAAATTCGTCTTCAACGTGTGCACCCTAATGGAAGTGAGAATACCATTGATTGTGCCAATTACAATGATGTTGTTCAATTCATTAAAAAATATATGTTAAAGCTATTATTTCTTATGGTCAAATGACTACACGTGCAATAGCTTTTGAAGTTGCAGAAGTTATAGTTGGGTGTAGTGTTTTTGAATATGCAACCGAAACTTTATAGATAATACTAAAAAGTCAATACATTATTTTTAGTTTTTATTCTCTTATAGATTGTTTTTTTTTTTTCATATACAATTTCAGGCGAGGAAGGAGAAATCTAAGGGGCTGTTTGGGGCACTGAGTTGAGATATGAACTTTAAATAATATATATTATGATAACTATTTTTTTAAAACTTTTTTATCCAAAAATTATACCCATCTTTGTGTTGATAAATTATGGATGGTACTTTGTTCTTTTAATTTTTAAAGCTTTGTCTTTCTTTCTTTCTTCTCTTTTTTTTTTTTTTTTTTTTAATAAAAAACAATTAATCCACTACAATCTCGTAGGAATATAGTAAAATAAAATGTAAAATGAAAGAGAAATCTAAATTTTTTATTCCTAATTTTCTCCATGAATTCCATTGCCATCTTCTTCTTTTTCTTCTTCTTCATGTTGACTAATTTTGACCTCCCGAACATCAATCCACTTTTATTTTCTCGAAATTCAAATCACATTTGAATATAAGGTCGGTCAAAGTTTGACTTTTGAAAGTCAAAAGTCAACTCTTTGACTTTTTACATCTTTGACCACTTCCATTATTTCCGAGCTTCCAAACATGAACGTATTTATATTCTTGATATTTAAATCACATTTAAATATTAAAGTTGCATCTCTAAACTGAAAAAATCCGACCACTATATCACATATACTTGTCGGTTTCTCTCTCTTCACCTAATTCGAAAAATTCGAATTATTCTATCATACTGTTCTAAGTTTATTCCATATGAGCTAGTAGGGGAACCTAATGGACCTACAGATCATGGGCTCCAATAATCCGAGATTAATCGATAAAACTCTTTAACCTAATTAATCAATATTTGTTAACTAACGGGTCATTCCACTAAAGTCCCGTAATTGCACTCCCCTCACTGTATATATATTTGTGTTCATTTGATATAACAATGATTAGTAAGCTAATCCTTCACAGGTTGTTTGTAATCTTGGCTGGGTCATAAAAAACCGTTTTACCCCCAAGACTACATCTTGTTCTTTAAGTTCCACTGATACTCTAATGAACAATTGGTTTAAAAACCAACCTATAAACCGAATCCCTCTCGGGCCAAGGAGAGGGTGGGGTCCCTTATTCAAGACTACTAAAGGAAACAACCTATCTACTATCCCTATAATGGGTAGGAGTGAATTCTGTCTTGCACCCTATGTTCCCAACTATCCACCCGATCTTACCCCTGAAATGGGAGGCTTATTGGGCCAGCGATGATGAGCTTCCCTCACCTATGCAGATCTAAGGATAATTCCGAGTGAACATGAGTTCATAGTTAGCTTAGGATTAAGATTAAGTTACCTAGGTCATCAATTAACGAATAGTCAGTTTTATATATAAAATGACATTTAGAATGTAAAAAGTGACTATTTCATAGTTCAGTTTTATGCAAACTCATTGTATAGGATGTCCCCACTCACATATCTCTATATGAACGATTTATGATCACATCGTTTGTACTAACTACAAAGTGGGCCGCATCCATAGTGTCCCCAGAATAAGGCGCCCAACCTTATTCATATACTATAGACCATTTTGGCTATATATTTGAACTTGATCCACATTTATGTCACTATATAAAGTTCAAACTACATTAAATAGCCTCAGGACCTAGATTTATTGGATTCAAGATTATAATTTCAATAACAAACTTTATCGAAAACAAAACAAAATATGTTTATTAATTTACAAACTACGGAGTTTTAGAACTAAAATCCCAGACCCCCATTTCTAATTAATACAATAAAACAGCCAACTCTTATCATTATCAAATTGAATTTTTCCTTTTACACCTTCCCTATTTTTGACCCAATCAAACTTTGGCTTCAAAATTTGGTTAATGAAATTTATCACAACAATAAGTTAATATTACTCATTACTATCTTCTTGTTACTACAAGAAAAGTTCACTTCTAGTGACAATTTTTTTAGTGGCAGTAGCCAAAATATGTCACTAAATTCTAACTTCAAGTGAACATATTACTATTAGTGACAGGGCGCAAACTAGCAAACGTTTTAGCAACGTGATAATTTGCTTCACAAAAGTTAATAAACTTTACTGAACAATCTTGGGAAAAAGAATGAAATGTGAAGTGAACAAAAAGAAAAAGCTTTTAATTTCCCTCCCCCTCTTTGTTTCCTCTTCCTCCAATGTCCCTGCCGCCCCTAAATTCAAAGAAGAGGGAGAGAATGTCCAAGTTCAACTTGCCAAATTTCCCTCGAGTGATCCATATAAGAACATGAAAAAGATGCAATTATGTTCTCTTGGATCTCTCATATATAGGTTTACATTTTATTTTTAATTTATTTTTCTGCTTCGGGATCATCTGGGTTTCGTCGGCAGTTAGGCTTACTTGATGTTTAAAATGTGAGTAGCATGTAGCCATTTGGTCAGCCATTTGGTCAGGTTTACTTGGATCTCTCATATATAGGTTTACATTTGGTCAGGATTTGTATTTGTAGTCGAAACTTAAATCATATGCTTCTCAACTGATTGATGGTACACTTGACATGAACGAGGATGAGATTTTCGTATAAGTATTTGGACCGGAGAAACACAGACGTGTTCGTGGTTATGGAGTAGGTGTTACTCCTTCTGAGTTGTTTAGAACATCATCTACTATACGTGATCTTGAGCGTTGTCTTAATGAGTCTGAACAATGACTTCAAGAATCTGAACGACAAAGAAAAGAATTTGAACAACAAAGAGAGGTTGAGGTAAAAGCATTTAGGCGTCAAATAAGCGAATTAGAAAATCGTTTTGAGGATAGATTTTAAAAAATGATGGTAGAGATGCGTAAAAAAATTTGTTTCTAGTTGATGTTTGATGTTATAGAATTTCGATAGCCTTTTGGTGTACGTTTATGACATATAGGTTTACTTCCATCCATGTCATTGTATATTTTTTCTATTCTATAGTTTATAATTCATGGTACTACATGTAGATGAATTAGTAAAAACAACCTTCCGAGAATTGTCAATAAATGTGCTAAAAGGTTTTGTAAGAGAATTTTCGAAGGATATACAATTGTTGGTAAATAAGTTTTTATGAAGGTTTTAAAAATTTTGAAAATAATATGATAAACCTTTAGAAATAACGAAAACCTTCGAAAAAGACTTCTTGATAATTGATAATTATCGATAAATAATTTGACAATTATCGAAGATATATAATTTTTGAAAAATAATAATTTTCGAATGCTAATCAACCTTTGAAAAATAATACTTTTCGAAGGTTAGTAAACCTTTGAAAAAAAAATTTCGACGGGATCTATTTCGACACTTTTCAAAGGTTAAGATAACCTTTGAATTAAAATGATGTCGAATGTCTATTAAATGTTTTTTCGAAGATTTTGACATTCGAAAAAAGTCAATTTGACATGTGTAGACTTTGAACTAGTTCTTTAGTTGGTTTCTTCAATAGAATATTTACAAATTCCCAATGCCTGTGCCAAATATCTTGCTTTTGAATGTGGTGTGGCTTTAAGATAGGGTTATCCAATTTTCTTCATCCTTTTCTGTGAGAAATCTCCGACCCCATTTGGCTAGTAAAGCACTATTATTTCTTTGTAGTGAGGTTGCTAATACCTAAACCTCCCATTTCAGTTGGAAGAGAGGTAGTAATTTCCCAATTAATCATATTAGTGACCCCAAACTTCTTACTACCTTTTCAAAAGAAGTTTCTAATAAGTTTATATAGCCAATTAATCACACTGTTGGGACAAGCAAACATCGAGAAACAGTAAAGATCGATGCTAGGATCTTTCCGTACGGATGACAATCATAGTGTCTCGGGGACGCAGAAAATTTCCATTGTTTATGTAGGAATTAAAAGATGCATTTCCTTTCCTCTGTTCTAATTTTAATGTCAATGTGAAGCATAGACAAAATAATCTGCAATTTCAATACTGTTTTTTTTCTTAAATTTATTTCAACAAGAGTTTGTCATGACAGAGCAGAATGATTCGGAACCTATCAGGCCATGCCATCTTAGAGAGGCATATAGAAGACCAGAGCTTGAATGTAAGATTGTATGAAAATCAGTGTCGAGGCTTTTTTGCGAATCATTATGTTTAATTTATAATAATCTTTGCATTAGCCATTAGGGCTTTTTGGAAGAAAAATTCAATACTAAAGCATCAAACTTTGGTAAAACATCTCATATATTTTCAACGAATTACCGTCTCATTTTTATCTCACACATAACTTACTGAAAGGAGGAAAACACAAGCATGGATGCTTCAAGCATTGGAATTAAACTTTTACATTTAAATAGTAAAACAAGTTTAATAATTATATGGAATTATGGAATTGGAATACAAAAATACGTAGAGTTTAGATATTTTCTTAGGTGGCAATCATTTAATGTATGCTAAGATGTTTATCAAACTATACATAATTTATGCATATAATAATCTCCAATTGACCATTTCTTTTTTGATATTGACATCAAAATATAGGTATATTCAACTCAAAAGATGAAAATTTTGATACAGATTACATATTTGATCTTGCTCATAGGTATTTGTGACCTTTTTTATGCAAGTTTAGTTTAAGGATATTATATAAACGAACACAAATATAATAAATTTGAGTTATGGGCTAATTTGAGCCCAAGCCTTTAACCTATTTCATTATTTAAATCAAAATTTTGTTTTGTCTAATATTTGATTAATCAAAAATAGTTCTAAAAAAAAGAATATTCTAAGTTTAAAGAGACAAGATCAACATCAAGAACATAACCTTGTCCCTCAAGTCTCCAACTCTATTTATCAAAAAGCTTTATTCCAGATGAAGGTTTGACATCATATATAACAAACGGCTGTTTATTAAAAAGAGAAATTTAAATGGTAATGGAATAAAAAGAAAAACTGAGAAAATGATTTATTTTTTTTTAAAAAAAAATGTCTTATATGAATAAGGCTATGTTTGAGAGTAATTTTTAAATTTCAATTTCATAATCAATCCAAAACATTTCTTTAAATTTCATTTCACAATTTTAGTTGATATATAATTCTTTTTCAGGTCCATTTAAATATAAAAAATATTTAAAAATATTTAAATTTTATAGAAAAAAGTTTTAAAGGTAAAAAAAAACTATAAAATGTAAATATTGTTTTAGGATTTTTTTTTATTATAATTTTTTCTTCTTTTTTTTTCTTTTTCCAAATTAATAATAAGTTGAGAGGCTTTTTTTTTTTTTTTTATTGTCGTATAAGGCCATATTAATGGCTGGCAAGAACTCAAATAAAATGGGCTCATTTTTCTTAATAATGAATTATGAAATAATTATAATAACAGATATGTTTGATTCACTATGGCCATTGTATTTTCCTTCCACTTTTCTCATATCTATTTAATTTTAAAACTTAAATATTTTGATTATGTGATTTTTAAATAATTTTCCTCGCAGCCGTGATTTCTTTCCCTCTTTCCATATTTAGAATTAGGACTTTATTTCATAATTTATTAACATTATATATTTGTTATAATTATTAAATTTATTTTCTAAACAAAAACGAAACTAACAAAATCCAATTTTAGATATAATAGTGTGAATGTTTTTTTTTTTTTTTAATAGGTGTGATGACTAAAATATAACTGGTTTGATGCTTTGTTATCCTTTATTTAATTTAAATTATACAGTAAAAAAATGTATTATAATATTGTCCATAGATAAATACTGAGAAATCATATAAAGAAACTACTAAAAAAACGTTTATTCTCTTATGTATACTTTTTTTTCCTTTTTTAAGGAATTAATTATTCAAATTAGAAATTTACTGACATCTTAATTATGGTCAGAAACGATTTTGGAAACATTCGGAAATAATAATTATTTTTTTGATTATTTGCTTCAAATTTACTTACTATAATATTACAAAAAATATCAATATACTTGCAAATATAAAGATAAGAAAAATATATTAGGACTAAGCGTAGTTAATAAAAGTTATCTCTTTTCATTTGTGATTAGATGCAACAAAGCGAAAAGATACAATATAAGGACAATATGGATGGTTCAGAATCTCGAGATTGGTCAACACTTGAATATGATGTCCTTGGTGTGATTCTCAATAAGATGGTGTTTCTCTATGATTATCTTCAATTTAGTAGGGTATGTAAATCTTAGAATTTTATTGCATTACGCCACAAACACCAACGATCCCTAATTACTTCTCACGTTCCTCAACTTCCCATGCTCATCGTTCCCTCAAATTATGATAGTTAGAACCAACATTGTCTTTACAATGTCAAAAACAATGAAATTCGTCCGATAAACTTCATATTCTCCTTCAACTAAAGGTGTTGTGGTTCATCTCTTTGGTTGGTTGATCATACTTGAAGATACATTAGATATTACTTTGTTCAATCCTTTTAATGGGAGGGTGATTCATCTTCCTTCCATTACCATTGATGATAAACCTGATTATTTTCCTTGTTCCATACATAAAGCCATATTAACTAACGATCCAATGTTATATCCACACGACTTCATTATTGTTGCCATCTATAGTTCATTTTGTAGATTGTATCACATAAAAGCAAAGGATAAAAGGTGGATCTATCACAACCTAAGCAGGACAAATGGTTTTGAGGATGTTAGTGTTCTCAATGACATTGTACATATTTTGGACTGGTGGATGAAACTTTGGATTGTGGAAGTTGAGGATAGTTCAATTTATTTAAAAAAAGGTCATATTTAGTTTAAATATAAATGATGGTGATCAAGTTGATATGGCGCATCTTATTGTGTCATCAAAACGTGAGCTTTTATTAGTTAGTAGGTTCATCTTATGAAACACGATCCAAAATTGAGATTCTAAAGTTTATAAGGACTTCCAAATTTGTAGTCTACAAAGTTACTCAAGAATGTAAAGATGGAATGATGAGAGGGTGATGTTATGTTTATCGGTGACAACCAATCCATTTGTATGTCAACTCAGGATTTTTTTAAATGTTTACCCAATCATATATACTACATAGATAATTGTCACTCGTTTGAATTTCCATTTTTATATGGACATCAAGATGAAAGAATATACCACCTAGAAGACAAGAGCTTTGATAAATACTATATAATAGATCTTGCACATAGAAATTTGCCTCCACCAATATGGATCATCCCAATAATATATGTCAAAGATTTTAAGGATCCGTGGCCACATATTTTGAAAAGGAATTTCTATTGGAATATAATTTTTATATTAAGTTTGTGCTTATGTATAATGTTACTAGAATGTGGGTGGCTCTAATTTGAGACCACAACTTTATATTCTTGTAATATTATTGAATTAATGTTTCAGATCATTTACATTTATTTTTTCTTAAATTTGTGAATATATACTGCATATACTGCCAGTATGAGGAGAATTAGTTTCTATATTGACCCCGTCAAGTTTTTTGGTAGAAAATTAGTAGAAGGAGAATCTTTCATTGATCGATATATTGAAATATTTATTTAAAAAAGTTGACAGATTTTTAAAATAAAACTAAATATTAGCATAAAATGAATTTTCCTAAATAATATTTTAAAGAGTAAAAAAGTTACATATTTATATCTGTATACATGTAAGAAAACAAAAATAGTATAATTTTTAAAAACTAATTTCAACTATAATAATAATAATAAAAAAGTATATCATATATATCTTAAATAACAAAACTGCTAAAATTATTTACAAATAATAACAAAATATCACAATCTATCTGTGATAGATCACGGTAGTCAAAGATAGTCTACGATATGTGTTTGTATGTGTCATGATAGACACAGATAGTGGTATATCGTTGTCTACAGCGATCTATCACAGATGAACTGTGATATTTTTGCTATTATTTGTATTTTTCTATATTTGAAAACAACTTTTATATATGTATGTATATAATGACATTAAAAGGAAAAACTATTAACACAAGAACCAAATTGAAATAAAACTTAAATTTCATCTTTTATTATCAAATTCATTATCATTCCAAAATACCATTATAAAATAAAAAATTGAAATAAAATTCAAATCTCAATTATAGAAGAAGCCTTATTATACATATATAGAATAATAAAATTTGAATCCCTCTCTTTCCGTATTAATTCAACAATGTTACTGCTCTCTTTGAAACAAGGGACGCTTCTGGTTCTGTCGATGCTTGAAACAATTTAGTCTTCTCCATATTACTATATCTCTAGAGTCAATAATTTTATATGAGGAACTATTGAACTCAATCACTTGCTGCCGTTACTTTTCAGTTTTCTGTTGAGGTCTATCCTGTGGAGGTACTCAAATTGGATCAGTGATCGATTTCTAGGTTTCGTCATAAACCTAATTAGTTACTTCCAATTACGTAAATAAATAGTTCAAACCGCACTCAAACGTAGGGCATTTCTCATTTTTATAGGAACTTCTGTATCAGAAACAATGGTATCTCCAATTATAGCTCCTCTGGGATGTAAAATATATCTTTTCTCACTATGCAAACTGTCTTATTGGCTATTACCGAATCAAAAGTGTTGAAACATCTCTTCTTTCTAAAGAAGCCACCCCGATTCAAATAATCATTTATTTGGTACTTTCGAAGGAGCAGGAACTGCCATTCTAACCCTTCTCGGGGGATTCCATCCGCAAACGAAAAGTTTATGGCTGACTGATATGACTCATCATCATTTAGCTATTGCATTTATTTTTCTTGTTGCTAGTCATATGTATAGAACTAACTTCGGGATTGGACACAGTATAAAAGATCTTTTATAAGCACATATTCCATCAGGGGGACAATTGGGGCGTGGACATAAAGGTCTTTATGACACAATCAATAATTCGCTTCATTTTCATGGTCTTGCTTTAGCCTCTTTAGGGGTTATTACTTCCTTGGTAGCTCAACAAATGTACGCTATGGGATATAATATATTAAACGACTACACCAATCCTAAGGATCCATAGGTTTAATTGCGGATCCAGCACAACAATAAAAATGTTTAAGTGGTTTCGTCTTAGATTTTTATTTCAATTTTGTATATCTAGCAAAAAGATACACAATAATATCTTTGTATTGTATTCGACTCAATCCTTTTAGTAAAAGATTGGGCCGAGTTTAGTTTAATTGTGAAAATCAATTACAATTAAAAGAACGAAGAGTAATTATTGGATTTCCTCAATGAGTCCTTGGGTTTCCGAAATAGTGTAAAAAGAGGTGCTTCGAATCATTACTATTTGACTCGGACTTGTTCTAAAAAAGTCGAGGCATTTCGAATTATTTGTTGACACGGACAAAGTCAAGGAAAACCTCTGAAATTATTTCAATATTGGATGGGTTACTTTTTATTGGCACTGGAAGCACATCACATTATGGCAGGGGAATGTTTCACAGTTTAATGAATCTTCCACTTATTTGATGGGATGGTTAAGAGATTATCAATGGTTAAACTCTTCACAACTTATCAATGGATATAATCCTTTTGGTATGAATAGTTTATCAGTCTGGGCGTGGATGTTCTTATTTGGACATCTTGTTTGGGCTACTGGATTTATGTTCTTAATTTCCTGGCGCGAATATTCGCAAGAATTGATTGAAACTTTAGCATGGGTTAAAGTGTGAACTTGGTAGTTCGTTTGTAACAAGGTAGCCGTAGGGGAACCTATGGCTGGATTGAATCTTGATGAGTCGAAATTGCGTTGTTTGGCTGGGTCGAGATACACGTAGTTTTGTATAGGATAGAACCGAATCCGCTTCGCGAGGGTGCACGACTAGATAATGGGAGATTATTGTAAAACTTCGTTTAAAACGATGTGGTAGAAAGCAATGTGCGACTTGAAGGACATGATCCACTGTGGATTCTTACACCCACCATTTTATATTATATAGAAATGAAGATGCTCTTGACTCGACATCGTTTGTTCTGTTTCACTAGAGCTCTTCTTTTTTGAGGGTTTTGATGTAAATAGTACATGATGGAGCTCGAGTAGAAAGTATTGATTCATTTATCAAGGGTAGAGATCTAGGGTTAGTGTCAATCAATAAGTTAAAACTACTTCGTAAGTCAGGTTCGATATAGAAATCGAAAGGATCCAATTTGAACAAGTTTCAAATTCAAACATCAAATTTGATCAAAAGTGTATCACACGAGAATCCATTTACTATCTATTATTTGATTGACTAATCCTTTATATTGCAATGGCTGAAGAGTCAAATGTTTTGGCAATTCCTGAGGGGAGGATGAATCAAGATAATTTTAAATCAGTGCTCTCGACATTTTTTCATCCTTTGCTATAATAATATCTCAGGGTTTACACCGATAACTTGGTATATCCACTATAGAACCATTAACTAAAATATGTCTATGATTAACTAATTGTCGGGCTTGAGGAATAATCGAAGCCATACCCAATCGAAAAAGGATGTTATCCAAACACATTTCAAGTAATTGTAGTAAAACTTGACCCGTTGATCCTTTGGTTTTGAGCCACTTCGAATAGGTTCATTGCTCCGGTCCAGAATACGATTAATCCGGCATGGGCTACATGAGCCCCCAGTAGTTTACCGGATAAATTGATAAGTCGGGCATTCCCGGCCCACCAAGCGAAACCGGTGGTTTCTTGGTCACGACCAGCTAAAGCTAAAGTTCCATTAAAGAGCGTTTCCAACAGGTAGAACCCCTCAGGGAATATAGGTTTCATAAGGCTGATCTTGAGCCGCCATCCAAGCACAAAATACTTCGTTTAAGAGAATATTTTTGGTATAGAAAGTCTCAATATTTAGGATCTTCCACTGCACGGATTTCTGAGAAACGAAGTCTAGGCACGTAGGTTAGAGCCAGACCAACTGCTTTAAGAGCATCATCCATAAACCAGTTACTGGTATAATAACATAAAAGAATGTAACCAACGTTATTGGAAAAAGCAACCCCAAAGATTTGGGACCAAAAGCGGTTAACAGTGACCATTGAATAAGTTTCTTCCAGCTTGAGTGGGTTAAAAGCACTGGAATGTATTTGCATCGTCCCATCCTCAAATAAGGTATTTTCTACAGTAGCACCAACGGCGAGAAAGCACTCTGGAATCTATTGATTCTCTCCCAATTGGTTGGACCGTAGGTGCGATGATTTACTTCACGGGCGAGGTCTCTGGTTCAAGTCCAGGATGCGCCCAGCTACGCCAAGGAAAAGAAAAAAGAATAGAAAGAAGCATCTGACCCTTCATGCAGGCCCCACTTGTGCTCGGAGGGATATAGCTTCAGTTGGTAGAACCTCCGCTCCTACAATTGGGTCGTTGCGATTACAGGTTGGATGTCTAATTATCCAGGCGGTAATGATAGTATCTTTACCTGAACCGGTGGCTCACTTTTTCTAGAATATGGGGAGAGGACCGAAACATGCCACTGAAAGATCTACTGAGACAAGAGAGGCTGTCAGAAACGTAGAGAGGTAGGATGGCAGTTGGTCAGATCTAGTATGGATTGTACATGGATGGTAGTGGTGGTCTACGAGCTGCTGCTCAAAAATTAGTTATAAAATACCATTAACTCTATGTGTATTATCAATATCTCTATGTGTGATTCGTTGAGACATAAACTTCTCCCACTTTTTTTTTTTTGTTTTGAGAAAAGGGGTGGGTGAAATGAATTAAATAGATATCTTCATTTTTCTATTAATTATTCGGATTAATGAAACTAAATTAGATAGTTATATGATTGAAAGAAAACATACTATATAAATAAAAATAAACAGTCAAAATATCGAGTCTCATTTCTATGTATAAGAGTTAGCAGAAATCAATATAGGCGCAAGAGAGCTTTATCCGAAGATTCAATCACTAGTTATCCTTCTTGAAGCGGACTCAAAAGATCAACCGAGTGTGAGTTTTCACTATTATTTGTATGTACTACCATATGTGTATTACCATAACACAGCCGATTGAGCAAAAATGAGTGGATGGTTAGAAACACCAAGATATACAAAGGATTAGTAATGGAGATTTTCAAAATTATCCAAAAAAAGGACATTTTTGCAAAATGCATAATATAAAAAGAATATGAATTGGGGCTTTAAGTTTGTAGAGATGATCAGGCAGTACTCCCCACGATTCCGATTCAGAGTGTGCCTATCTTATCCACATATGCTTTATTCTTCTGAAGGTGGGAGAAAAGATAACTATCTCGGTTTCATCTAGAAATTTATATAGAATCCTTGAAAAAGACTTTCCTTCATAAGAAAGAAAAGATTTACTGTCTTTGGGATCTGATACTACACTGCTGCTCAATATCTTAGGGGATCCACCGTATTACATAAGTGGATTCCTTCATTTTGATCTTATATCATGATATAAGTAAGCAGTTTTTATTGTATCGGCCAGTTTTGATTGATCAAAAAGAAGAATCTACTTCAACCGATATGCCCTTAGGCACGACCATACATAACATAGAAATCACACTTGGGAAGGGGGGACAATTAGCTAGAGCAGCAGGTGCTATAGTGAAACTGATTGCAAAAGATGGGAAATCGGCCATATTAAAATTACCTTCTGGGGAGGTCCGTTTGATATCCAAAAATTGCTCAGCAACAGTCGAACAAGTGGGGAATGCTAGGGTAAACCAAAAAAGTTTGGGTAGAGCCGGATCTAAATGTTTGCTAAGTAAGCGTCCTGTAGTAAGAGGAGTAGTTATGAACCCTGTAGACCATCCCCAGGGGGTGGTGAAGGGAGGGCCCCAATTGGTAGAAAAAAACCCGCAACCCCTTGGGGTTATCCTGCACTTGGAAGAAGAAATAGAAAAAGGAATAAATATAGTTGATCATGATGTGAGATAGAGAAAACCATTTATTAGATTATCAGGGTAATGATGCATCAACCTGCTAGTTCTTCTTATGAGGCACAAACGGGAGAATTTCTCCGGGAAGTAGAAGAACTATTGAAGCTGCGCAAAACCATCACAAGTGTTTATGTACAAAGAACAGGCAAACCCTTATGGGTGGTATCCGAAGAAATGTATAAAAAAAATAATGTGATATTTCATTTCTAACAGCATTTTCAAATTTCTCATTTTTTATATATTGAAATGGACGATTCCATCGTTTATAGTAAAAAAGAATAGTCACAAGAGGTTTTTCAAACCAGAAGAGAGATTTTTTTTTTTTATCTATTTCTAACTTCGAATTTTCTTTATTTCCATCCGGAGGGTAAAAAGTTTCATAAACTAGTCTTTTTATATTTTGATAGCGTGTCCTTTTAAAGTGGAATTCATCCTTTGTTTTTTCCTTTCCATTCACTCGGATCTCTTTCGTTTCATCGATTTTGTCTGGATCCTCATTTTCTTCCGAAAAAAAGGGAAGGAGAAGTATCTTCTTCGGTGGATCCCTCTTGTNAATAGATCAATAAGAGTATTGTTCCGATAGATAACTCTTCTATAGAGTTCATTAATATCCGAGCTCATTAGTTTACCCCATCTATCTGAATGATCGGTCTTAGCTCGGGAGGAACAACAGGTAATAGACATAAAACCATCCATTCGGGTTCTATATTTGTTCGAATAAAATGCTTAGCTAATTCCATACGTCTAACCAAAAAATCCTTTCTTCTTCCAACTTTTCGATCTTCCCATTCATTACCTGCGGGTCCTTCTTCGCCTAATTCTTTCCAGCCTTTTCGTTTCCGTACCACAAAAATGAAAAATTCGAAATAGAGAATCTATATCCAAGAAAGGTCTAACCGTTGGAATAATAGTATCCATTGTTATTTGATTTCATACATTGTGGTCAGTAACATTGTTGAATTAGTACGGAAAGAGAGGGATTCGTACCTTCGGTAAACAAAAACCTACATAGCAGTTCCAATGCTACGCCTTCAACCACTTGGCCATCTCTCCTACAGAATGATTATGGCCCAGAAACCGAGTTAATAGTGAGTCATTCATATTCAATTTATTTTTGATAGGCACGTCCAACATATTCAATTGACATATGTATGTATCTGTTTACGATCACGAAGTCGATGGTTCATTCAAATCTCTTCAACCTTTTACTATAAAATCTCAAAATAAATCATCTAGTCACGAAGTCGCTATTCTCAATGTGTAACGTTGGATATAAAACCTCAAAATAAATCATCTAGGGAAGTACTCTCAAATACTTTTGTCATTAATTAATGAAAATAACAATTTAGTCCCAATAACTCCCTCGTTGGTTGCTAATTACACAGAGCTACTTGTCTCAAAGATTATGAACTTGTTTACATTGCCATTAATCTCAATGCTTTTTGTAATACTTAACTATTTTCCTTCTTTGGACTTATCTCTAGCCCTCTTCTATAGCTTATTTGACTTTTGTATTACATCTCTCTATACTTATTGAATATCATTAATGAAAATGATGGTGCTATGAAGGTATCCACCTAGTGGAGATGTCCGAGTGTACTACCGATCCACTGTCGTATCTTTTTTTTTTTTAAAAAAAAAAAATAGTAACTTAGTCCCAATATATTAGTTGGTAACAATTTAACTAGGTCAATATTTATTTCATCCGTTGCTTTTAATGGGAATGCTTATATAATGTTGTTGTAGTCCATGTTATTGAAAGTCCCTAACTTTTCATAGCGTTTCTTTTAACGCTATAAAAAATCAACTTTTGATAGCACATATTTAATGTGATATTAAATATTTCATAGCATTGGCAAAAAATGCTATAGAAGGTCTTTTATAATGTTTTTTTTTTATCAGGTTAGAAAATGCTATGAAAGACATTCTATAGCATTTTTTATAGCTGTAAAAAAACACTTAAGACTTTCTATAGCATTTTAGGAATGCTGTTGTAACCAATGTTATTGAAAGACCGTGACTTTCTTTAGTGTTTTTTCAATGCTATAAAATATTTATTTTTCTATTACATAATTTTAATGTTCTGGAAAGTTTTTATAGTATTAAAAAAATGCTACAAATGACTTTTGATTGCAGTTTTTACCATTGTAAAAGAATTGTTAAAAAACCATATTGCATTTTGCATCTCACCTTGATTGTCGATTTTGATCCAATTGTATATAGTTTACATAGCAGTTTATACCAGTAACAAATTATTACAAATGAAGTTATAAAATCAACTGTAATCATATAAATCTTTAATATTCATATATGCAAGTACATTTACGTCAATATAAATTTTCAATAGTATATCACTCATAATGAGTTACTTCAATCAATACAGCATTCCATAAAAATAACCATATTTTTTGTGGGGTTAACATGTAAAATTTACATTAAGATAATGAAAAAAATAATGCAACCTCAACTTTCTAGTTTTCTTAAGACACATAAGTATTCTTTTTTAGTCTCTGCCTTTTTAAAATGATGCATCCATTAGTATTTACATTAAAAAAAAAAAAACTGATAAGTTACTTATCCCTGCTTGCTACAAAAGGAACATATATTTACTATCAAGCTCAAAACTCATTCATCAAATGTGACAATATTTTTTACAATTGTAAAACACAAATATAAGGGAAAAAATACTGCATACAAATAAAGAGACCATATACCAAAGTTCAAAAATAGAGAAATCACAACATTTACCTTCGATTCAAGAAACCTATAATATCAAGGGTTTACATAGTTATTTAACATAAACAAGAAGAATGAAGCAAATACTTATTTTAAAGATGTATTCTTGAAAACATAGATCAATACCTAAGAGAAAAGTCAAAGCCTTTAGCACTAGACATTTGATCAAGCCAACAATTTTCAAATCTAAATGCAAAATTAAGAATTTTCAATATTAAGAACAAAAACAAATACAAAATTAAACTTACACAAATATGTTGAGTGATATGTGCATCTCTATTGAAGCCTAGCGTTCCTCCTTGACCGAATGCAAATCTTGGAAAAATCCAACATCTAAATAAGATATGAAGGTTAGAGATGAGAGTTTGGGACATAGACTTTACTTTAATGTTGAGAACTAATATGAAAGACAAAATTAAGACACGACATCATACATGAATTAAAAAGGACCAATTTCTATCTTTTGTCTCGTGAAGTAACTTCACTAGCATCTTGTGAAGTTACCTCACCAGACAAAAGACAAAATCGACAATTTCCCTTAGTAATCCTAATCTAGATTAGTAATACCAAATAATGACTATTTGTAAGTATTATTATTAAACTTTAAATATTGTACACATATTCTTTACTAAATTTGGTACCTGTAGCATAAAACATAAGTGTTATATGCCACACTAACATTTGAAACTACATAGATCTAAAATAAAAAGTAATCTAAACCTTTTCGACCCAAATGGGAACCAAATCCATCAGCATTTTCACTCTCGACACCAGAAAAATCCAACAATATTATGCAGAAATCAAAGTAAATTACCAACAGAATCATTAATTTTCCTCATCAGACATAAATCTCGAGTTCATAATTCAGATTAACTACAAAACCAACTCATAAAGATACCTCCCATAAAATCATCAATCAACAATATTCATTCTAGAAAATAAAACGACTAAGTCAATAGACAACTTTTTATCCAAAACTATCGATACAAATTACATTCAATGATTCATTAAGTATCGCAAAACAATTTAATAAGAAAACAATTCGAACCATACAAAGAATAATGTGTTATTGGTGATTGAGGGATACCTGCACTATAGAAGACACGGTAGACTTAACAAAGAGGGTAAAGAAAAACAGTGTAATGGTGGTTTAAAATACTATTTTAAATGTATTATATCTTTTTTCTTCAACCAATTCATAACAAGTTATATAGTTTCCAATTTTCTTATATCAAAGTGAGTGCAGAAATACCAACTTATGCACATTCAAATTGACAGTGACAATTCAAGGACGAAAAAATGGAAAATTTTCCTTCTGTTTTCCTACTTCCGAAGAAGAGTTAAACAAAATGCAAGAAAATATACAAATTATACCCTTCGAAGTAAAATTTTTTAAAAAAATCTGAATGCATTTTCAACCAAAAAAATTTTCCAAACCTGTATAGGTAAGAGGGGATACTAATAGATTGGGGATAATTACAGTGAAATTAAACTTAGTTTTTTTTCTAGTAGAGAAGGAATCACTATAAGAAATAATGAATATAATAGCTAACGAAAAAAGGTTATAAAAAACCTTTCATAGCCTTTTTTGAAGATCATGTTAGCCCATGTTATTAAAAGTATGAGACTTTTTATAGCCTTTTTGTAGAGCTATAACGGATGCTATAACAAAGTATGAAGATATAATAAGTATACGTGGCTATAAAAACATTTAATAGCATTAGTCATTGATAACTTGTAGAAATACAAGTTATTTATATTGTTTTATTTAGATATTGCGACAAAAAGAAAGGAAAATTGCGTCGATAGTATAAAAATTGGCTAAGAAATACGAAAATTATGAAATATCGTAAACACACCCACTAACACCATTGCAATGGCGAAATAGAATGTTTTAGTCTATGTTTTGCAGGAAATAGGTCACTGCATGCGTTAATGGCTCGAAGACAAAATGTACAACGCATCTACGTCACATGCGCCTATCAATCAAGAACGAAGAGATGATCAATGCAATGACGGCGCATGCGACAATCGATCAAGAGCTTTAGCGATCAACGCATTTCAACCGCATGCGGTAATCAAAAACAACACCACATGCGGCGATAGATCGAAGATGTGAAGAGCAACGCATTCCGAGGGGATTCTGACAAGTGTACGGCTTTTGTTGTGCAATTCTGACGTATTGATCGTGAAACAGAAAGGAATTTTCCATTCTACCATTTCAGGAACTACCATAATTAGATAGTGGGGACCATAAATTCAAAGAGCCCAGGTCTCCCCTATAAATAGCTTCCTCAAATTCGCTAAGATACATATAACAATTACTGAAATTCCAAATAATAAAGTTACATTATAAATAGTTTCCTCAAATTTACTTACACTTGAAGTTCAAAATTCCAAAAATGCCCTCCAACTAATAACAATTACTGAAATTCTAAATAATAAAGTTACTGAAATTACATTATTACTAAAAAAATGTGTGGGGTGTTACATTCCTCCCTCCTCAAAGAACTTTCGTCCTCGAAAGTTCATGAAAAAAAAACTCTAGGGATGTTACAGTATCTCTTCCCGTATACACTCCGAGATGAGGTAAAGAGGAAAGTTGAAGTCCCACTGGTCTGGGCCATTCCGTATCAAGACTATCTTTTCCCATGGCGTAGTGGATCTAACAACTGAGGATGGAAGCAGCGCATTCAAAGTCAATGGTCAAAGAATTAAGCCCTACTATGGGAGCAATGTGGAACGACGCATGGAGACCATCGACTTAAGCAAGCAGGATTGACCACTTGCAGGGATGTTATTACGGTAACTCTGAAAAACCTCTTTCAATCAGCATCCCTACATCTATCTTTATCGCTTTATTACCGCTTTCTTTATTGTTTTCCTTATCGCTTTTTTTAATGCTTTCTTTACTGCTTTCATAAATTAATTTACTGATTTAGTATTGCGTTATTCAATGCAGTTTAGTATTTGCGTTAATTTTATGCCCAATTCACTTACTTTTCTGTTGTACTTGCGTTGTTCTTAAATCTCTGTGAATGATTGACTAAAAAGAAAATGAACATCGCAAAGTCTTATCGATTGTGTTGTTGATGAATATATATATATAAATATAAATAGAAAATAATAATAATAATAAACTTTAATAAACATCCGGTTGCATTTCTATGACAAGTGCATCTTGCGCTGATAAGATACACTTTGCGTCCATTTTAAACAAATGCATTGCACTGAGGGGTGTGTTTGTGCACGTATGTAATCTGCGCCCGTTCTTAGCTAAAACGTACTATGTCGAGGTAGTGTTGCACCAGTAGAAATACTGTGCACCCGTCCTCCAGAAGTGCACTGAGTCGAGGGGTGTGTTGCACTAATGCATGCGTTGTTGCCCGTGCTCCGCAAATATGCATTTGCGGTAACGGATGCATTGCGTTAATTCTTAACCTTGTGACCGTCCGAATAAACACATAATATAAAATTCTTTTTGCGAGAGAGTAGTCCAATCGTTTAAACTTCCAAGGAAATGATGACTTAGCAGACAAAGGGATGCCATTTCTGCTAATTCATAAATGCGAGGAGCGCAGTGGGCAGGCTTTTTGAGAATCTCGAAGCCTTCCACAAAAGGATTGTGTTGGGCTCATCAAGGCCCAACCTATAAATCCTCCCCTCCCCCCTCCCATCATCTGAGGAAGTTTATTTGAATCTCTAAGGAAAAAGAAAACCCTAAGATCTCTCTACATACCAGACCTTCAAAATTTCTTCTACAAACCAAAGAAATTTTCCAACTCTTCCACACATCGAAACCATGGCCGAGCAATCCTCACATTCATCTTCCGTACCTTCATCACCTTCCCAAGCCCTTGTCACCACATGGGAGGTGGCATTCCTCGTTGCCAGCCGCCACCACGCCACCCAGACCAAGCCTGTTCAAAGAATCGCCGAAAAACTGCAGCAAAAACCTACTATAGCCAAACCACTCCCAATCCGAGAGGGGTCGAGCACGAAGAGTGCCCCACTCCCAGTACCGTCATCGGAAAGTGAGAAGAAAAAAAGAGATGACAAAGCAGTATTTGGGAGCATTCTGAGCAACGTGGAAAAAGAGGGAGGCTACCCAAAGCTGGATTTGTTTAATCAGCCCTTGCTTTCGGAGGAGGAGATGGCAAAAGCTTCGCGGAGAAGCGCCCTAGCCGTTGTGGATCCTAAGGAAACTGTTCAAACAGAATCCTATGAGGGACCCATCAAGGTCGTTTTGGAGGAGGTGGGAGCGAAGAAGCTGCAGGAAACGGCTGAAGGGAAGAAGAAAAGAAAAAGCAAGGAGAAGCGGGTAGACGAAGATGAAGAGTCCCAACTAAAGAAGGAGAAGAAATAAAAGAAGTCGAGTGAGAAGAGAGAGGGCAGGCGAGAAAGAGAAGCGCTGAAGAAGGAGGAAAAGAGAAAGAGGGTGGAAAGCCCGGATGTCAACGGAGAATCCACCACCGCAAGGTGGAAGAGGGGGTGTCACCACAAGAAAAAGAATAAGTGTAACCTCAAGTGTCATCAACGTATATCAGGACGATTGTGACTGATGACAGAGAAGATCCAAACATCACCCCTCTAATGTGGCGTTGCATGGAGAATGCATCGCAAGGGTCAACAATTGACCCCCAATTTTTGCAATGCATAGCAGAGGAGAAGGAAAATAGGAAAAGAGAAGAAGAGGAGAAATAAGAAAAGATGTTACGTGCGCATCAAATCATCGCATCTGGCGATTTGGTAAGAAAATCCATGATGAGAAGGTGCGTCGTAACAACGCAATTTCAACAGAAGAAGAAAGAAAAAGGCTCGAGGATGAGCAACGCATATTGCTGGCCTCAGAGCAGTTTGAAAGAGAGATGAGAGAAGAAGAAGAGGAAGAAAAGAAGAAGGAAGAGAATGAGAAACGGCACAAGGCTAGTGTGCAGCGCGCCAGTGAAAATAAAGAAAAGAAGTTGCGGAGTGGAGAAGGGAGAAGAAAAAACAACGCAAGGAACGGAACGCAAACAAAGACAAAAGTTCTGCCTTGCCTTGCTCAAGAAAAGGGCAAAGAAAAAGTTGGAAGCAGTGAGCCTGCGTTGACCAAAAGGCGCCCATCAACAAAGAAGGAAAATGATGACATGATGATGGAGATGGGTTTCTTTCCGTGTTAACGCCACTACTTGATTTAATTACAAGTGTTGTGCTAGAGCATGGGTGGGAGACTTTCTTCCAATCCCCATCCATTGTGATTCCTACGGTAGTGAGAGCTTTTTATAATGGACGACTCCATGACACCAAATATGCGGTGATCATGAAAGGGTGGACAGTGCCATCAGTGCAAGGGACATCAACGAATTATATAAGATGAAGGACATCTCGGATACGCTGGGCAACAAAATTATTGATGATCCCGAAGAAGAGCAAATGGAGGATGCGTTGAGAACATTAACGCAATCGGGCACTCAGTGGTCAGTATATTTGAAAGGCATAAAAAACCCTTGCATCCAACAAACTACTTCCAGAAACGCGTCTTTGGGTTTACATGGTGAAACGGCGACTCATCCCACATCGTGTGACAAAAATGTTTCAAGGGATCGAGTAATGGTCGCATATTGGCGCGCAGTATTCCGATTGACGTGGGCCAACTGATTACGAAACAAATTCGAGGATTTGTAGGCCGTGTGAAGGCCAGTATTTATTTCCTTGGATGATTTTGAGCTTATGCCTCTCTGTGGGTGTAGGTATTGAAGAGGAGCAAATGCCAGAAGTCCACGGTCTCATCAACACAAAGATCTTAAGAATGCTTCTCAAGGACTCTCCTCACTACCTTGAGCTTCCACTTAAATGGCCTTTCATCGCTCTGAATGTGCTGTAGCAGCCCAAGCCAAAGAAGCAGCGCAAAGATGACAAAGGCAAGGAAAAATTCAAGAGCAATCAACGCAAGACCAAATACCCTTGGACTCCTTACCTTTAATTATTCGCCCTCCAAGCCCACCTATGGAACCCCTTTCCCCACACCAAAAATACTTTACTAATCTCCTCCTCGCCCCAGACTCAGCCAACGCATCCCTAGCAGCATCTTTCCCCCATCCATCTCCGTTGACAATAAAAATTAATTCCTTATTCTGCATGCACTGTGATGATAGATAATGTGCTACAAGCTCATGTCCCGGCAATGGCACCATAAACTTGTAACGATAAAAATTAATCTTTCAGCATATGGACAATGTGAATATGAATCATACAAGCTCATATTGCCATAAACTTGATGACTAAATTTTATAATATTTTATCTTTATTTAACTCTAACGCATGGCTTGTGAATGAAATGAATGATGTGCTAAATGCACTCAAGTGTTCTACGATAAAGATATTTTATGCGATACTACGTTCTAAGTGTCTACGTTGATAGTGATATGCTCGTAGTATGCGATGACGTAGTGCATGTCACAAGTTTCCTTGCACTGAAACCAAGTATTAATTCCAACGCAAGTTTCTCAGAATGATCCGAGGTCGAACACGGGGATTGTTGTCCTTAAATGCGATACTTATGTGATACATGCGACCGGTTTTAATAATGAATAAAGAATTTGGGTTTGTACAGAAATATAAATTGCGATGAAAGTAAAATGCATTGATAAAGTAAAGTCCTAAACTACTATGATACATGATACAAGTTACATGATACATGATACGTGATACTGAGGTCGAGGACTGACTGTGAAGTTGTACAAAAGAATCGATGTATGCGATGGCAAGTCTTATGAATGAAGCAGAAAGAGAAAGAGTAAAAAGTAAAAACATCGCAAGTTTGTCAATCATGTTAAGGATGCAACTAAGGTCCCACTTTCCCTTGGCGTACACCTCTCGGTGATCGGCCATGTTCTCATATGTCTATGTGAAAAATAGATGAACGTGATGAACGTAAAGTTGTTTTCATCTCTGGAAATACTTCTCACTTTAGTTAACACATTCTTCAAACCTTCTGTCGATAGGCGGAATAACATCTTCATTTCTGCTCTCACAGGTGAAGATGCTATCGAACATGCTTTAGCTAAACTTAATTAATTCCTTAACACAAATTGACTCACTTGCTTAATTCTCGCTTTTTACCCCGGGGATTAAGAACACATCATTGAGAAAATGGATGATAAATGTATAGAAAGAGACAGAGAGATGCTAATGATGGCGATGATAACATTTAATTCTAAAATTAAGCGTTTGATACATGTTTGTGGATGAGGGATTAAAGAATATGAACACAGAAGATGAATTAGAGGATAGAAACAAATACAGAAAGAGTGTCAACATCTTGACACATATCCTGATCGGAGATTTGCGCTTGCCAACATATGGAAGTGGTAGAGAGGAAAGCTTCCCTCTCAGGCTTGCTTTCTTGGTAGAATTAACCTTTACACAGAGCTTTAGCTTCGAGAATTGGAAGAATTCTCTCCTCGGAGTTCTCCCGGATTTACTCTGTAGTCGCTTAAGACCAGCCTCTCTCTCAATATCAATATATCTCTGTAACTATGTGTATCTGCATATGTATTTCAACGAATTTGAGGAAGCTATTTATAGGTGAGACCTTGGCTCTTTGAATTTGTGGTCCCCACTGTCTAATTATGGTAGTTCCTGAGTCTAATTATGGTAGTTCCTGAAATGGAGGAATGGAAAATTCCTTTCTGTTACGAAATCAATCCGTCAGAAATGCACAACCAAAAGCTGTACACTTGTCAGAATCATCCATGAATGCATTGCTCTTCACATCTTTGATCTATCGCTGCTTGCGGTGTTGTTTTTTATTACCGCATGGGGTTGAAATTGCGTTGATTGCTAAAGCCCAGGATCGATTGTCGCATGCGCCATCATTGCATTGATCATCTCTTCATTCTTGATTGATGGGCGCATGTGACGTAGATGCATTGTTTATTTTGTCTTCGAGCCATGAATGCATGCGGTGACTTATTTCCTACAAAACAGAGACTGAAACATTCTATCTCGCCATCGCAATGGTGTTAGTGGGGGTGTCTACGACATTTCATAATTTTCATATTTCTTAGCCAATTTGTATACTATCAAGGCAACTTTCCTCTCTCTTTGCTGCAATATCTAAATAAAAATGTATAAATAACTTGTATTTCTACAAGTTATCACACCCCCAAATTTAGATATATGCTTGTCCTCAAGCATATCTTCAACTAAGGCAATTTCGCTCAATTCCTATCCTAACTTTGTGTTGATTGGTTGCTCCGAATGCTCCCCCTATACAACAGTGCTTAACAACGCAATTTCCTTCTATCCTTTAATAATTCATCAACATGCTCTACTTTATTCTTTTATACAACAAACCTCTACTCAAAAATTCCCTTCTTGTTTTGAAAAGAATGTTTACCTCTTCTTGCAAAAACAACTAGGTGTGTTTGTATACAGTGGTCTAGTTTCCGTCATTTTATTAGAGACTATTGATCATGGTTACACCCTTCGTTTTGGCTTACTCCCACAGGTGTCATGCGAGCATCCAACTATGGTTGTGTGCCAATCTCAACTTCAACCCTTGGTTTTCAGCTAAGTTTTACTTTTGCTGGTCAGATGAGTTGTCTCTTGTATTCTTATTTTTTTCTCTCTCTCTGTTTTTTTCATGTTGCATCGATCTTGGAAACCCATCTTCGTTTTGGCTTGCTCCCATGGGTGTCATGCGAGCATCCAACTACGAACAGGTTCCTTTCACGACTTAACTCTTATCAGGTTAGGATTTTCCCTTGCGCTGACATTGGAGTTTGTATGATTTTTTTTTTTTTAATAATGAACGTATTTTCCTAATGATGACCGCATTTTCTTGGTTGCATCTGTTGAGACCTTCCCCACCCCCAAATTTAGAGATGCGCAAGGTCTTCATTACATTGTTTTGGACAGAATAGACAAAACACTTAGTCAAAATTTTGAAAAGAAGGTTTGAGCAGAGTCTTGAAATATAAAAGGTAAAACAATGCTATTGCTACGAATTATCCAAGTGTTAGTCAGAAAGTACAAAGTGTGAGAAATTCTGCTAAGGATATGCATATTACTCACCATGGCAGCGCAATTAATAACGCAAAATATAAGATACAGATCATCACAATACTTGACAAAGGATGATAAGTAAAGAGGCTAATACATACGGAAAGAATAGTTACTCAGTTGTATTAAAATTAACCAAGTATACAAAGAATTACAATTATCGCAACACAAAATTTAAGCATGTACAAAAAAATCAAGGTATAGCTTTTATAAAAATAATGAAATGAATTTATCCTTTGTATTTTATTTAGACATGTGTAAGGTTAAAGATTAACACAGTGCATCTGTTATTGCAAATGCATATTTGCAGAGGACGGGCAACAACGCATGCATTAGAGCAACACACCATTCAACTCAACGCATTTCTGGAGGACGGGTGCACGATATTTCTACTAGCACAACACTACCTCGACATAATGTGTTTTCGCTAAAGACGGGCAAAGAATACATACGCACACAACACACCCCTCAGCGCAATGCATTTGTGTAAGATGGACGCAAAGTGTATCTTGTCAGCGCAAGATGCACCCATCATCACAATGCACACCGATTTTTATTTTTCTCTTTAATTCATTAACAACGGAAGCAAATAAGACTTTGCGGTGTTCATTTCTTTTTATTTCGTCATTCACATAAATTTTAAAACCACGCAACTAATGCAAAAAACTAAGGAACTTAAACAAAGCATGGAAATAACGCAATTGAATTAAACTGAAAGTAAATTCATAAAGCAATAAAGGCTAATTCTAGAAATCAATAAATAATGCAATGCAAAAAGCAATAAAGGAAAACAACAAAGCAATTAAACATAGATTTTAGAGATGTTGATTGAAAGAAATTTCTCACGATTACCACAATCCACACCTCTACAGGCAGTCAAGCTTGCCTGCACAATGTCATCAAGGACATTGTTCACCTCTTTGCCTCATCCCGCAGTGTGTATGGGAAGAGATGCAATCTAATTCCTTTAGGAGTCACACCAGGTATGGAGAATGCGTTGCACATTTCTACGAAGCTGGTCAAATGAGCATGCGAGTCTTTTCCTTGTAGACCTCTAAATTGTCCTGCATTTTGGATCATTTGAAGCATGACTGGCCTTATCTCAAACCTTGCATTCTCCGCAACCGTATGTCTTGAAATTCTGGGCTTAATTTGGTTCTGATGTCATCCTGTGCGAAAAATACACGATCTCTGGGTCAGCTTAGAATTTTTGGATCAATTCCAGTACTCATAAACCGTCAGCCTACTCTTCGTGATAATCAAACAGTACAACAGAGATCTATCCTGCAACATACCACAAAAGTATTCAACACTAACCGTTACAAATCCCCGGCAACAGCACCATAAACTTGTTGACTATAAAAAATAATTCCTTATTATGCATGCATTGTGATTATAGATAATGTGCTACAAGCTCATGCCCCCGACAATGGCGCCATAAACTTGTAACAATAAAAATTAATCTTTCAGCATATGAACAATGTGAATATGAATCATACAAGCTCATGTTTCCATAAACTTGATGACTAAATTTTATAATATTTATCTTTATAACTCTAATGCATGGCTTGTGAATTAAATGAATGATGTGTTAAATGTGCTCAAGTGTTCTGCGATAAAGATATTTTATGCGATACTACATTTTAAGTGTCTGCGTTGATAGTGATATGCTTGTAGTATGCGATGAAGTAGTGTGTATCACAAGTTTCCTTGCGCTGAAACCAAGTATAATTCCAATACAAGTTTCTCAGAATGATCCGAGGTTGAACATGGGGATTGTTGTCGTTAAATGCGATACTTACGTGATACATGCAACCGGTTTTAATAATGAATAAAGAATTTGGGTTTGTACAGAAATATAAATTACGATGAAAGTAAAAATGCATTGATAAAGTAAAGTCCTAAACTACTATGATACATGATACATGATACAAGATACATGATACATTATACGTGATATTGAGGTCGAGGACTAACTGTGAAATTGTACAAAAGAATCGATGTATGCGATGACAAGTCTTATGAATGAAGCAGAAAGAGAAGGAGTAAAAAGTAAAAACATTGCAAGTTTGTCAATCATGTTAAGGATGCAACTAAGGTTCCGCTTTCTCTTGGCATACACCTCTCGGTGATCGGCCATGTTCCCATATGTCTATGGTGAAACAGAGATGAACGTGATGAACGCAAGGTTGTTTCCATCTCTGGAAATACTTCTCGCTTTAGTTAACGCATTCTTCCAACCTTCTATCGATAGGCGGAATAACATCTTCACTTCTACTCTCATAGGTGAAGATTCCATCGAACATACTTTAGCTAAACTTAATTAATTCCTTAACACAAATTGACTCACTCGCTTAATTCTCGCTTTTTATCCTGGGGATTAAGAACACATCATGGAGAAAATGGATGATTAATGTATGGAAAGAGATAGAGAGATGATAATGATGGCGATGATAACATTTAATTCTAAAATTAAGCGTTTGATACATGTTTGTGAATGATGGATCAAAGAAGATGAACACAGAAGATGAATTAGAAAATAGAAACAAATACGGAAAGAGTGTCAACGTCTTGACATAGATCCCGATCAGAGATTTGCGCTTGCCGACGTATGGAAGTGGTGGAGAGGAAAGCTTCCCTCTCAGTCTTGCTTTCCCGGTAGAATTGACTTTTGCGCAGAGCTTCAGCTTCGAGAATTGGAAGAATTCTCTGCTTGGAGTTCTCTCAGATTTACTCTGTAGTCTTTTCATACCAACCTCTCTCTCAATATCAGTATATCTCTGTAACTACGTGTATCTGTATATGTATTTTAGAAAATTTGAGGAAGCTATTTATAGGTGAGACCTTGGCTCTTTGAATTTGTGGTCCCCACTATCTAATTATGGTAGTTCCTGAAATGGCGGAATAGAAAATTACTTTCTATTTCGCAATCAATCCGTCACAAATGCACAACTAAAAGCTGTACACTTGTCAGAATTGTCTGCGAATGCGTTGCTCTTCACATCTTCGATCTATCACCGCATGCAATGTTGTTTTTTATTACCGCATGTGGTTGAAATTTTGTTGATCGCTAAAGCTCAGGATCGATTGTCGCATGCGTCATCATTGCGTTGATCATCTCTTCGTTCTTGATTGATGGGCGTTGTAACGCAATTTTTGATAGGTATGATTGATGATGTTCTATGCTCGAATTGATGCGATACTACCACTAGATATACGTTAATGGCAGGTGTTCACATAGTATGCCATGCGTTGTCACAAATTTCCTTCCGATAGAACCAAGTGTAATTCTATCGCAAGTTTCTCGGTGTGATCCGAGGTCGAACACGGGGACTGGTTTAGGTTATTCATGATATATACGACTAGGTTTTCAATCTTTAAAAATGTGTTTGTACAGGTATATAAATTGCGATAAAATAAAGTAAAACAGTAAATATGCGATAATAAAATGAAATACAATAAACCTAAGCTAGATGATACAAGATACAAGCTTCATGTACAAGATGCTGGGTTCAAGGTTGGTTGTGAAAGTTGTGCAAAGACGTGGAATGCGGTGGCAAGTCTTATGAACAGAATAGAAAGAGAAAGAAAAATAATATAAACAACGCAAGTTCTCAATTGCGTTGAAGCTACAAATATTGTTCCACACTTTTCTTAGTGTACACCTTTCAGTGATTGGCCACGCTCCCACATGTCTGTGGTGAAATAGAGACTAATGTAATGAACGCAAGGTTGCTTCCATGTCTGGAAGTACTACTCGAGTTAACGCATTTTTCTGACCTTCTCTCGATAGATCAGAATGGCATCTTCATTTCTGCTCTCATAGGTGAAGATGTTGTCTAGCATGCCTTAGCAAAACGCATTTTATATCTTTAACACAGATTAAGTACTTAGTTAATTCATATTGCTTATCAGGGAACTAAGAAGACATCATGAAGAAAGTGATTGACGGGTGAACGAAAATAGACAGAAAATGATAAATGAAAGCTATCGAAACATTTAATATGTCTATTAAGCACTTGATACATGGTGTGAATGAAAAGATAATGAGAAAGTGAAATACAACGATGAAAGAGAGATAGAACAGATACAAATAAGTGCCAATGTCTTGGCACTGATTCGATGGAGATTTGCTTGCCGGATAGGATGGATTTGATGGTAGGAAGAGCTTCCCTCTCAAGCTTGCACCACCGGATTTTTGCATAGAGCTTTCAATTGGGTGTTTGGCATGTTAGATCTGAGATTCACCTCTCGGCCTTATCTCGTCTTCTTCCCGGATTTCTTCACTTAAGCACTCAGCTCAGCCTTTTCTCTCAACAGTTTTGCAGCATTTACCTCGTATCCCGTAGCATTAATTTTCTCTAAAATCAATGGTGTATTTCTAGGTGCAAATATTTGACTCCGGCCTTGTGGTCCCCACTGATGGTTATGGTAATTCCGAAGATGGAGGGATATTATTCCTTCTGTTATGCAATCAGACCGTCAATTTTGCACAACCATTGGTTGTACACGTGTCTCAATCCTCCACTTTTGCATTGCTCAGCTGCGTCTTTCAATCATGGATTCGCATGCGGTGTTGTTTTTATTACCGCATGCAGTTGAAACATAGCTCTGGATTGACTATTGCATTGCGCCGTCAGTGTTGTAATCGTCCCTTCATTGTTGATTGACGGGCGCAATGTGATAGAGATGCGTTGATTAGTTTCTCGCGAGCCTTGAGCGTAAGCGGTGACTTGGTCTCGTGCAAAACTGAGTAAAATTCGGCTTGTCTACCATCTTTATGGTGTTAATAGATGTAATTGCAAACATTTATAATTATTGTAATACTACGCTAATTTTCATACAATCGGTGCATATTTACTAACTTTTGGCCGCAATATCTAGATAAGGTGGCCTAAATAACCTGTATTTCTACAAGTTATTAGACGCATGTGACGTAGATACGTTGTTTATTTTGTCTTTGAGCCATGAATGCATGCGGTGACTTATTTCTTGCAAAATAGAGACTGAAACATTATATCTCGCCATCGCAATGGTGTTAGTGGGTGTGTCTACAACATTTCATAATTTTCGTATTTCTTAGCCAATTTGTATACTATCGACACAACTTTCCTCTTTCTTTGCCGTAATATCTAAATAAAATAGTATAAATAACTTGTATTTCTACAAGTTATCAATCTCCACCGTATTTTTCACCTCCATCGCCGAATGTTGACGACCCATATGGTTTGGGTGAAGGCACTTCCGCTCAACCTCAAACCGTTGATGGTGAAACATCGCAGACGCATCCCACCACTGGAACCCTTGCTGCTGACCTAGTAGAGATGCGTTCTCTTCTCTCTCAACAACAAGATTTCTTTTGCCAAAGAATAACGGAGTTACAAGAGAGCCACGTAGAGGTGCAACATAGTATTGCGATGATGCGGCAGGTGCTGATCAATATTCAACACAATATTTTCACCATCCACCTGAACCAAAGACAAATGGCGGAATGCAACCATGAATACTTTAACTTTTTAACAGCATACTTACATGGTCCCATGGTGCCTCCCCATTTACAGCAACCTCTGCATTTTAAAGAAGCTCCTCGAGTTCCTCCGCAAAATCCTCCTCCAGAGGCTCCACCGCAACTTTAAATTTGGGGGTGTGCCACCTTCTCAATAAATCTGCAATTTTTTTATTGTGGCCATTCTTTTCATTCATTATTTTTATGTATTTCTATACCTTGATTTTTTGTACATGCTTAAATTTTGTGTCGCGATGATTGTAATTCTTTGTATACTTAGTTAATTTCAATACAACTGAGTAACTATTCTTTCCATATGCGTTAGCCTCTTTACTTATCATCTTTTGTCAATTATTGCGAATTCCTTGTCTTTTATTTTGTGTTATTAATTGTGCTGCCATGATGAGTAGTATTCATACCCTTAGCAGCATTTCTTACACTCTGCACTTTCTGACTAACACTTAGATAATTTATAGCAATAACATTGCTTTACCTTTTCTATTTCAAGACTCTGCTTAAACCTTCTTTTCAAAATTTTGACTAAGTTTTTTGCCTTTTCTATCCAAAACAACGCAACGAGGACCTTGCGCATCTCTAAATTTGGGGGTGGGGAAGGTTTGAGCAGATGCGATCAAGTGAATGCAGTCATTATCAGGAATATTCGTTCATTATATCAACAAAAAAAATTAATAAAAACTCCAATGTCAGCACAAGAGAAAATCCCAACCTGATAAGAGTTAAGTCGTGAAAGGTCTGAGCAGTTGGATGTTTGCATGTCACCCATGGGAGCAAGTCAAAACGAAGGTAGGTTTCCAAGATCGACGCAATATAAAAAGAAAAAAAAAAGAGAGAAAACAAGAATATAAGAGACAACTCCTTTGATCAGCAAAAGTAAAACTTGGCTAAAAATCAAGAGTTGAAGTTGAGATTGGTACACAATCGTAGTTGGATGCTCGCATGACACTGGTGGGACCAAGCCAAAACAAAGGGTGTAACCATGATCAACAGTCTCTAATAAAATGACGCAAACCAGGCTACCGCATAAATACACACCTAGTTGTTTTTGCAAGAAGAGGTAAACATTCTTCTCAAAACAAGAAGGGAATTTTTGGGTAGAGGTTTGTTGTAGAAAAGAATAAAGTAGAGCATGTTAATAAATTGTTAAAGGATAGAAGGAAATTGCGTTGTTAAGTAATGATGTAGAGGTGGAGCATTCAAAGCAGCCAATCGACGCAAAGTTAGGATAGGAATTGAGCAAAATTGCCTTAATTGAAGATATGCTTAAGGACAAGCATATATCTAACTTTGGGGGGGAGGGAGCTGTAAGGCTTACAACTCTCCCATGTTTTCACCCTAGGGAGGATCCCGATAAGGCCTACCTTGCAGCACCGTTTGCATATTCTGAACGTCATGGGAGAGGCCCTGTAAGGCTTACAACTCTCCCATGCTTTCACCCTAGGGAGGATCCGGATAAGGTCTACCTTGTAGCACTGTTCGCATATCCTGAACGTCATGGGAGGGCCCTGCAAGGCTTACAACTCTCCAATGCTTTCACTCTAGGGAGGATCTCGATAAAGTTTACCTTGTAGCACCATTCATATATACTGATCGTCATGGGAAGGGCCCTGCAAGGCTTACAACTCTCCCATGCTCTCACACTAAGGAGGATCCCGATAAGATCTACCTTGTAGCACCGTTCGCATATCTTGATCGTCATGGAAGGGGCTCTGCAAGGCTTACAACTCTCCCATGCTTTCACCCTAGAGAGGATCCTGATAAGGTTTACCTTGTAGCACTGTTCGCATATCCTGAATCTCATAGGAGGGGCCTTGCAAGGCTTACAACTCTCCCATGCTTTCACCCTAGGAAGGATCCCGATAAGATCTACCTTGTAGCACCGTTCGCATATCCTGAACGTTATGGGAGAGGCCCTGGAAGGCTTACAACTCTCCCATGCTTTCACCTTAGGGAGGATCTCAATAAGGTCTACTTGTAGCACCGTTTGCATATCCTGAACTTCATGGGAGGGGCACTGCAAGGCTTACAACTCTCCCATGATTTCACCGTAGGGAGGATCCCGATAAGGTCTACCTTGTAGCACCGTTCGCATATCCTAACGTCATGGGAGGGGCACTGCAAGGCTTACAACTCTTCCATGATTTCACTGTAGGGAGGATCCCGATAAGGTCTACCTTGTAGCACCGTTCACATATCCTAAACGTCATGGGAGGGGCCTTGCAAGGCTCACAACTCTCCCATGCTTTCACGCTAGGGAGGATCCCGATAAGGTCTACCTTGTAGCACCGTTCATATATCCTGATCGTCATGGGAGGGACCTTGTAAGGCTTACAACTCTTCCATGTTTTCACCCTAGGGAGGATCCCGTTAAGGTCTACGATGTAGCATCGTTCGCATATCTTGATTGTCATAGGAGGGACCCTGCAAGGCTTACAACTCTCCCATGCTTTCACCCTAGGGAGGATCCTGGTAAGGTCTACGATGTAGCACCGTTCGCATATCTTGATCGTCATGGGAGGGGCCTTGCAAGGCTTACAACTCTCCCATGCTTTCACCCTAGGAAGGATCCCGATAAGGTCTACCTTGTTATGTTGTTCCTTGATCAAAATTTGAATATAAAGGAAATATGCCATTGAGTATTGAAGATGTGGCGGATATGCCATCAAACTTTGAAGATGAGAAGAATATGCCATCAAACTTTTGAGCAGAGTCAGGTTGGCTAGAGTCGATCTCGCGACAAGGCGGAGTCGGACAAACCAGAGTTATCCTCGCATATGAGGTGGAGTCGGATGTACCCGAGTTGTCCTCGCATATGAGGTAGAGCTTGGCAAACCAAACTTGATCTCACATATGAGGTAGCACCCACATTTGTTGAGACGAAGAGAATCTGCAGCAGTTTTGGAGAAGGGGTGAAGTTGTAACAATATTTTGGAGAAGAAACGAAACTGCACCACGACTTTGAAGATGGAGTGAAGCCGCATCATCAGTTTGGAGATGAAGTGAAACCGCGCCATCAGTTCGGAGATGAAACGAAGCCAGGCCACGACTTTGGAGATGAAGCGAAGTCGCGCCAACATTTTGGAGAGGAAACGAAACCACACCATGACTTTGGAGATAAAGCGAAACTACGCCAACATTTTGGAGATGAAGTGAAGCCGCGCTATCAGTTTGAAGATGAAACGAAGCCATGCCACGACTTTGAAGATGAAGTGAAGTTTCATCATCAGTTTGGAGATGAAACGAACCACACCAGACTTTGGAGATGAAGCGAAGCTGCGTCATGATTTTGTAGACCGAGTCATTGAAGATGGAGTCGAGCCATGCACACCAACCTTGAACTTGAGGATGGAAAAGCATCGACGAGACCTTCGCATTTGAGTTTGACAAAGCATCAGCAAATCCTCTGAATTTGAGTTTGATGAAGCATCAATGAATCTTCACATTGAGCTCGACTTTGCGACTTTGAGTGTGAAGATGGCATCGCAAAACCTCCAGACTTGAGCATGAAGATGAAGCATCGATGAAGCCTCTAAACTTGAAGATGGAAGAGCATTAATGAAGCCTTTGAACTTGAAGATTGAAGAGCATCGATGAAGCCTCTGAACTTGAAGATGGAGGAGCATCTAAGTTTGATTTTAAAGAGGAAGCGAAGTGCATTCCAAGTGTGTGCCTTTTATTTACTGTGTTGGCTCCTTACGAGGGATGAACATCTTCAACCCATCTCTAGGATGCATGCGATGCAAGTTGACAAACAAAGCTTATCTCTAAGTCCCCATCTCTTGCCTATGCAGTTCTAATCTTGCTCTCTTGAGTCCAGATTCTAACCTAGCTCTTTCGAGACATTAGGTTCTTTCTTTAAACTTTCTCTCGTGTAACTCTAAAGGGTATTTTGCACAGCATAAAACATGACAATCGCACGCAATGAACTTCCTAGGTCATGTTAGCTTAGTTCTTCTCAACCCATTCAACTAGCTTAGCTACTCATGCGTATTAAGAGAGTGGGCAGATGTAGAAATAGAACTTCCATTGAATAGATATGAAGATGATGTACAAAATAGCAATGCAAGTTTAATAAAGAGCCTGGTAGTAATTTCTTGCTGCCAGACGTATATACTGTTTCTACTCATGCTCTAAAGATAATCTCGCTCTCGCGAGAGTCTGCCTGCTCTTTGCTCTTATGCCCCAAGGTTCCCTCTTAAGTTGCCCTGGGTGATCTCCGGTGCCACCACTCTTCTCTTGCTTCGCCTTAAAATTGAAAGGGAATTATGAACAGAAGCAACTGGTTAACTCGTCGACCGACCAACCCCTTCTCTGAAGCATGCCCTTGGTATTTATAGAGCATCCATG
>NC_052359.1:25669169-25696673 GCF_009727055.1 Benincasa hispida | reverse complement strand
GACATAGGTATATTGCAGCAATAGGATGGATGCATATGAACGCATTTGTGGTAGTTAGACGCATTGAGGTAGCATGGGCGCATATGAGATTGGATGGACGCATTCAAGGTCATCATCCGAACATGTGGCTTGTTGGGAAGAAATCTTAGGCCTTAAGAAAATTAGGTGGATACACCAGAAGACATGTAAATTTAAGCATTTTGCATTGGCTAAGGAAGAAGAGAACACCTTAGATTGCGATGATATGAAGGTTGCATTGATAGTATAGGGAAAAGACACTTGGACATGTGGCCAAGTAGGAGGTGTCGGCCTTGGAGAGATTTTGGACGCCTATAAATAGGGCCAAGGATTTCTCTTCAGATCATAGGAGGACAATAAGAAAAGTGTATAAAGGCTGATTGTGAGGAAACTATGCGTTGATGAAAGAACGCATGCATTGATAGCAAATATATGTGTCGGTCATAAAGCTTCAAGAGGAGATGCTGTCGGACAGTGAAGTCTGGAAATAGCATCAACTTGGGACAAGGAGTTCTCCCAGGATACTCTTGCGATTTGAGTGATTCTAAAGCCACCTGAAAGTCCACGAGTTTAGTTTTTAGGGTAGGGCTGCCAGAGAAGAAGCTCCAAGGAATCGGGCTGGAAAGTGAGGAAAATAGGGTCAACTGTCGGGTAAGCTTGGGCGAGTCTTGATGATTTGAATATTTCGGCCAAAACAAGAGGATTACTGAGCTAAGATTTTATGGTAAGCTTACTGAGAGATTTTAGAGTATGTTTACAGAAGGAATGTTTCAAGATAAGGCCTAGAACTATGAGTAATCTGAGCTTTAAATTTAATCTGGATTTTAGGGTTCAAAAGGGAGCCCGAGGTAACCAAAGAACTTTTAGAGAGAGAGATTCCTAAACGATCAAGGTGAGTGACTAAATATTTGACTAAATATTTACAATGTTTTAAAGAAACCTTGTTTTAAAGAAAGATTATTCTCATGCAAGTTAGTTTTATAAAGTGATTTCCAAGCAAACCATGAGTTATGTTTAAAACGCATGCCATGTATGAAAGTTTATTGAAAAATTATTTATATGTGTTTAAATACACCAAGCATGCGTTAGTACCTTTAAAGACATGTTTTCTATGCAGTATGTTTTACATGCTTTAAAGGGAAAGTCATTTTATGGCTAGTTCTAATTGAAACACGATATCGAAGGACAGTTGAGAAGGTATCCGAGCAGCTCGATACTAAAGGACAAGTTTAGAGAAGGTATCTGAGCAGAAGTACCTAAGGTATGACGACACTTAGTATGGTGTCACACCCTGCCCTAGACCACCCTCTTAGCCTAGAGAAGGGTGTGACTGCAGCAGTTATCAACCCTATGGCTGACACTTACTACCTAATAACTCTTGCGGAATAACTCTGATACCAAAATATAACTTAAGTATAGCGGAATGCCTTTAGGCCCACAATTTATTAATTTAGAAACATAACATATTTAGAGTCATTACAACACTAGATTTACAAGTCCTAAAGCCACGAACCCTAGTCCCTATATGAACAACTGTAACATGTGTACAATATTAACAGTAACCACCTAACAGACGAGTTACAAATCTCTTTATCCTTTAATGGAAGAGCATATGTAGAGCTATCTTTAGAGGATTTGACCGCTACCTGTTGGGGGGGGGGGGCAAAACATTTGAAAACGGGGTGAGCTTGCACCCAGTGAGTGACTTAATAAAGGTAATTGATTCTCATGCAAAATCTCAATAAAGAGTTTAACTAAAATATAAGCTTCTACAGTACTTGTACTGCAGTATAAACATTTTCCAAGCATAGAACATATAAAGTTGTTTTAATCATAAAATAGAAAACTATTTCTCAGTTGAGGATAACCCTACTGTGGGTAAAAACAATCCCAATACCAACTGCTAGTCAAGAGAGAACCCTTTTGCTCAATCTCTGGCTCTAACTACCTATGTGCATGTGGCCACACTAAGTACCATCATACCTTAGGTACTTCTGTTCAGATACCTTCCCAAACGTCCTTTAGTATCTGGTGGGTTTGGTACCTTCTCAAACATCCTTCAGTACCAATAGATACCTTCTCAAATGTCCTTCAGTATCTAGTTGGGCGGATTCCTTCTCAAATAGCCTTCGGTATCGCGTTTTAAGTAAAACTAGTCATAAATGACTTTCTCTCATTAAAGCATGTAAAGTATAACACATATAAAAACATGGCTTTAAAGATGCTAACGCATGGTGAGTATTTTTAACACATATAAATCGTTTTTCAACAACTTCTCACACATGCATGCGTTTAACACATAATTCATAGCTTGCTTGGAAATCACTTTGTAAACTAGTTGGCATGAGAATATTCTTCTTTAAAACATACTTTCTATAACACATTGTAATAAAAAATTTAAGAAAATGTTTTAGTCAAAACGTTTTAGCCACTCACCGTGATTTCTTAGGAGCTTTTCACTCTAGTAGCTCCATTTTCTTCCTCAGGCTCTCTTTTCACCCCTAGAATCCTGATTCAATTTGAAGCTTAGATTACTCATATTTCTAAACCTTATTTTGAGATACTTCCTTCTACGAACATGTTTTAAAATTTCTCTGGACATTTACCCTAAAATTTGAGCTCTGAAATCCTCGTGGTTTTGCCGAAATTACAGAATATTCAAGACTGGCCTAGACTGATCTAACAGCCTGGCTTTTCTGTCTTCTTTTAAATTTCCAGCCCGATTCCTTTGAAATTTTCCTGCAGCAGCCTCACTCTGAAAACTAGACTCTCAGATATTTCAGATGGCTTTTGAATCACTCCAAACGCACAAGTATATTAGAAGATCTCCTCGTCCCAAATTGATGCGTCCTCCTCAAACCTCACTGTCCAATGCGTCTACTATGACTAACGCATGGATTTGGCTCCAACACATGGTTGCTCCACTCTCCCTCTCTTTTCACGGTATTTCTGAGTTTGTGATAAAAAAAATGAAGTCTCAAGGCTCTATTTATAGGCATCCAGACCTCCTCCGGTGTGACAACTTACACGGAACCTAAATTGGATTTATACTTGGGTCTAATTTAGGAAATCTTGAACGTCAATAGGAGGAGTGTCATGCATTCTGTTGCACTCCTACACGGAACCTAATTTAGGAAATCTTGAACGTTAATGTTTTCTGGTAAAAGCAGCTTTATATGCTTTATGTTTGGAAAATGTGTATACTGCAGTACAAGGTTACTGTAGAAATTTATATTTCAGTTTAATTTTTTTATTGAGACTTTCACATGAGAATCAATTTTCTTTCTTAAGTCACTCACTGGGCTAGCAAGCTCATTCCGTTTTCAAATGTTTTCCTTCCCCCAAGTAGCGGTCAAATCATCAGGAGATAGCTCTGCATCTGCTCTGTCACTAAAGGACAAAGATATTGTAACCCGTCTGTTAGGTGGTTACTGTATATATTGTACACATGTTACAGTTGTTCATATAGGGACTAAGGTTTTGGGCATTGGGACTTCTGAAACAAGTAATGTAAACTCTCTAAATAAATTGTGTTTTTAAACTTAATAAATTTTGCCTAAGATGCATCCGCTGTATATGAGTTACATGTTGGTATCAGAGATTTCTGATAGATTTATTAGGCAGTAAGTGTCAACAAAAGGGTTGATAACTGCTACAGTCATATCCTTTCCTAGGCTGAGAGAGTAGTCTGGACGGGGTGTGACACAAAAACTGAAAAAAAAAAAAGGAAAGAAAATTAAATAGAAAAAAACAAAGCAAAAACTAGACAAATGAAAGAAAACTAAAAAAACAAAAAGAAAGGGAAAAAGCAAAAAATTGGAGAAAGAAAAGAAAAGAAAGTAATAATAAAAAAAAGATAAGGAAAGAAGCAAAAATCAAAGAAAGAGAAGAAAATAAAAATAAAAAAAGGAATAAGCAAGAGTTGAAGAAAGAAAATAAAAATAGAAAAAGGAATAAAAAAAACCAAAGAAAGAAAAGAAAATTAAAAAAGAAAAAAAAAAGAAAGGAAAAAAAGAAGAAAAGAAAAAAAAAAGAAAAAGAAAGGAAAAAAGAAGGAAATGAAAAAAAATAAAAAAATAAAGAAAAGAAGGAAAAATCAGATAAAATAAAGAATAAAATGAAAAAATAAAAGAGAAGAAGCAAAAACTGAGAAAGAAAATAAAATGAAAAAAATGAAAAAGTGGAGGGAATAAGCAACAATCGAAAAAGAGAAAGAAAATAAAAAGACTACAAAAAAGATGTACAATAAGATAAGACAAGGGAGGGAAAAATTGGAAATTAAAAAAAAATCAAAGATTGACTAGTCAACTCATCTATATTTGCAAATATTTTAAAAATATAATATATTTTTAGATTTTTTCTCTTATTCTACTATGTATTACAAATATCCTAACAAAAATGGGGAGAATAGATTTGAATGATGGGTAACATTGTTGGATCAACACCAGCACATAGCAGAAGAAAATCAAGATCCATAAAGCATTTCTAATTCATTAATTTTGGCATAAAAGAACATGCTAAAAAATAGAGTATAATGGGTTTCAAGAACATATCTTGACCGAACCAACGAAATCTCAGTTTTCCAGCTCTAAATCCTCTGAATCCTTGGTGTAGACTACCATAAGGTCTTCCCTACTATCCTCTTGGTGCTCTAGATTGAGTTGTGGGACTCAAAAAATCTGGAATCAAAGGAAATATGGAGAAAGCTCATTGAACCAACCCATTGAAGAACACCTTCTTCATCCAAATTTTTTCAACAAAAATTCAATCGATTCATCCTCATTTCTTCACATCCAATTCTCTTCAATATATTGTAGACTGTTATGCAAAGCGATGTGTTGAATGGGATGCAGCTCATGCTTGGAGTAAACCAAGAAAAAGAGGTGGTGGGTTCTTGTGAGCAAGTTGAAGATGAACTTGAAAAACTCATTTTTCAAGTTTTGTATAATTTTCAATTTTCGATATTATTTTTGACTTTAAAATCATATTTTATTTCTAAAATCAAAATTTATTAATTTTACAAATTAATTTCTAAATACTTTTATAATTAATAAATAATTATTTTAAACAATTCAAATAATTCTAATTAATTTAATATCCAATATTAAATTAATTTTTACAAAAATTCATCTTCATAATATTTAATCATATTTAAATATATTTTCTCCAATTCTGTTTGATTCTATATTTGAACGTTTCAAATTAACTTATCACGATACTTTTAGAGCTAATCATTTTCGAGCTAGTAGGGGGACTTCATGGACTTACATTATCATGGGCTCCAAACGATCCGAGATTAATCGGCTAAACTCAATTAGACCGATCTAACCCCCATTCGTTAACTAATGGGTCACTCCACTAAAGCCCATAGTTGAACTCCCATCACTGTAGATATATTATGTCCACTCGATATAAACATGATTAGTAAGTTAACCCTTCATAGGTAACGGTTGGGTCAAATCTCTATTTTACCCCCCAAATTACCTCTTGCTCCTGCAGTCCCTATTGATCCCCTAATAAACAACTGTTTTGAGATCCAATCACAAAACCAAGTCTCTCTCATGCCAAATGAAAGGGCAGGATCCCTTGTTCAAGCCCTAAAATCAACACTTAAGAGAACAACCTCTCTACTATCCCTAAACCGTGTAGGAGTGAATTCCCTCTTGCACCCTATGTCCCCAGCAATTTATCTAGTCTTACCCCTGAAATGGCAGTCATATTGAACCGGGCTGTTGAGCCAACCATCACCTATGCAAATGCAAGGGCAATCCCGGAGAAACAGGAGTTCATAGTTAGCTCAGAATTAAGGTCAAGTTACCTAGGTCATCGCTTGAAATAGTCAGTCTTAAACAATAAACAGCGTTATAAAGTAAGAGTAACTCATTTCGTGGTTCGATCTTATACAAACTCTTTTGCACAAGGACATCCCCACTTCTCATGTCTAACATGAGCGAATTAGAATCACTTCGTTTGTACAACTCCTTGTAACAACTATAGAGCAGGCCGCATCCAATAGTGTTACCATAATAAGGTACCCAACCTTATCCATGTATATAGATCATTTTGACTATTTACTCGAACCTAATCCACCATTATGTCTCCACATAAAGTTCAAGTACTCATCCAATAGTCAAGGGACTTTTAGGTTTATTGGATTTCTATTCAAGCAATAGATTTATTCAATCACACCTTTATTGAATATTCAGAATAAGCTCCATTGTTTGAAAGATAAGTACAGAATAAGTTTATATTATATACATTTTACCATTTACATGTATATATATTCAGAATATTCACAGACACACACATAATAACTAAATGCCTTCATTTAATGCCTCTTCTCCTCTTGATGCTTTTAAAAGTGATAGAAGTTATCATAAAAAAGAAAAGTGACTTATAAATGTTTGGGAAGGACAAGAAAGGAGCAAACAAGTGTTCAGAGGCTATGATTGATAGAAGCTACTACTGATAGCATGTTACCAGTGATAGAAGCTAATATTAATAGCATGTTATCGATGATCGAAGCTACCCGATAGTACGTTATCGGTGATAGAATCTACCATTAATACCACGTTATCGGTGATAAAGAACTATCACTGATAGCATGATATCGGTGAGATCATTGATAGCATCTTATCAATGATGTTATCAGTGAAAGAAGCTATCACAGATAACCACAATATGAGTGATGTTAGTGATATCTATATATCGCGTTTCTTTCAAAGGTGATAATCAGTTATAGAATTGTATCATTGATAACCTTAAGTGTTAATATTTCAAGGTTGATTCTAATTGATGAGAAACAATTGTACTGTTTCATGATTTAAATAGCTTTATATGTTTTATGCTTGGAAAATGTTTATACTGCAGTACAAGGTACTGTAGAAGTTTATATTTCAGTTTAAACTCTTTATTGAGACTTTTGCATGAGAATCAGTTATCTTTCTTAAGTCACTCACTGGGCTAGCAAGCTCACCCCGTTTTCAAATGTTTTCCTTTCGCACAGGTAGCGGTCAAATCCTCAGAAGATAGCTCTGTATCTACTCTACCACTAAACAATAAAGATATTGCAACCCATCTGTTTAGGTGGTTACTGTAAATATTGTACACATGTTATAGTTGTTTATATAAGGACTAGGATTTTGGGCTTTGGGACATGTGAATCTAGTGTTGTAATGGCTTTAAACATGTTATGTTTCTAAATTAATAAATTTGTGGCCTAAAGGGCTTTCCGCTGTATATGAGTTATATCTTGGTATCAGAGTTAATCCACAAGAGTTATTAGGTAGTAAGTGTCAACCAAAGGGTTGATAACTACTACAGCCACGCCCTTTCCTAAGCTAAGAGAGTGGTCTGGGGTGGGGTGTGACAGCTTGGTATCAGAGCAAAGGTATACGTAAACTTTGGAAAGGTTTGGGTGAAAGGTTTGAGTTTATGCTAGCTTAGTATTAAATCATAAGATATTGGGTGAAAGAGAGAGTTCATGCATTAGATTAAGTCCCATAAGTAAGTCCCTAACATGTGTACTTAATAATTAGGCAAAGATGCTGAGGAGAAGTGGCAAGCTGAGCAAGCAGACTGAGGAGAGGAATATTGACCCTACCAGTAGAGGTTCTGAAGCTAGACGGGACCCAGATCCGAAGGGGAAGAGAGTTAGAGACTCAGTAGAGTAGGAAGCGACTTCTACAAATGAGTCAAGTACCCCACGGGTAGGGGTAGATCCCCAGATGGAGGATTGAGTGTTTGACAGAATCGCCTAGAGATTGGCGGCGAGTGTACAATCGATTCAGACCGATCCATAAAAGAAATTCGGCGTCGAGAGGTTGAAAGATTTAAGTGCCACGACGTTCGACGGAGCCACAGATTCAGTAGATGCTGAGGTCTGGTTGGACTTGATTGAGAAATTTTTTAAGGTTATGAGGTGCCCTGAGGACCATAAGGTCAAGTTAGCGGCATTCTTGCTGCAGAAAGGTGTTGAGAAATGGTGGAAAGTGATAGAGGCCAGAAGGAGTAGTTCAGAATCTATGACTTGGTCGGAGTTTATACAGGTATTTGAGGATGAATACTACCCTTGTGATTTTAAAGAAGCAAAGAGGGAGGAGTTTCTTAGGCTAACTCAAGAAGTGATGACGGTTGCTGAGTATGAGCAAAGATTTACTGAATTATCTCAGATGCCCTTCCGATCATTGCGAAAGAGAATGAGAGGTGTAGAATATTTGAGAATGGCCTAATACGAATGATACGTATACCTGTTACCTCTACATCTAATTGGGTGAGTTTCACTTAGTTAGTTGAGACTGCTATTAGAGTTAAGCGGATGGTAACGAGGGAAGATATACTCCATCCAGATGCGGGACAGTTTAAGACGCCTAGAGAAATGAGAAGTAAGAGTTTTAAACCCTCGTTCTCTGAACAAGTCGGGTATGAGAAGTTTTGGAGGCACGAGCCAACAGGGTTCGAGTCGAAAAAGGTCAAGACCTGCAGCTGGACTGAGTGGTAGATCAGTATCAGTTCGTGCTAGTGAGTAAGTAGCTAGTACAGGAAGGAGACCACTTTGTTTAAACTGTGGTAGACCCCATACAGAAGTATGTTATGGCAATAGGAATGTGTGCTTTCAGTGTGGACAAGCTGGGCATTTCAAGAGAGATTGTCCCCAGCTAGGTCATGGAGCACAAAGTGAGCAAAGAGAAGTTACCCAGACTGTAAACCAACCTAGAGTGACCGGAGCTAGAGGTGAGGGATCCGAGGCAACTAAGTAGAAAGGGGTGAATGGACGACCCCAAAAGAAATAGCAACAGTAGCAACAGCAGGGTAGAGTTTATGCTATGACACACCAGGAAGCGAAAGAGGCTCCAAATGTCGTAACTGGTACGATAACTTTATGTAAACAATCTGCTTATGCGTTATTTGATCCTGGTGCTATGCACTCATTCATATCTAGCATGTGTGCATTGCATATAGATAGAGTGCCTGAGCTATGAATGAGGATTTGTTTATCTCTACGCCTGTAGGAGATACTCTAGTTGTACATGAGTATTACAGGAATTGTGAAGTAATTCTTGGCAATCGGAGTTTATGATGACTTGATTCCATTAGAATTACTAGAGTTTAATGTTATCGTAGGTATGGATTTCCTAAGTAAACACTATGCCACTATGGATTGTTTTGGGAGAGAAATCGTGTTTAGAAAACCAGGTGAAAAAGAGATAACCCTGGTAGGATGTAAAAGAATACTTCCAGGAAGTTTAATATCAGCAGTAAAGGCTAGGAAGCTGCTGAGTAAGGGATGCGAAGCTATTTAGCCTATGTAGCCGTTTCACAAGATAAGAAACTGAGACCTGAGGATGTATACATGTGGTACATGAATTCTTAGATGTGTTCCCTGAAGAGTTACCAGGCTTACCACCTAACAGGGAAATAGAGTTTACTATTGAGTTAGTCCCAGGTACAACACCTATATCCTAGGCACCATATAGGATGGCACCAACGGAACTAAAGGAATTAAAAGTTCAGTTATAGGAACTTATAGATAAGGGGTACATTAGACCCCGTGTGTCGCCTTGGGGAGTGCCAGTCTTGTTTGTTAAGAAGAAAGATGGTACTCTTAGATTATGTATAGACTATAGACAGTTGAATAAGGTGACCATTAAGAATAAGTACCCATTGTCTCGTATAGATGATCTTTTCGATCAGTTAAAGGGAGCCACGATGTTCTCTAAGATAGATTTAAGATTGGGTTATCACCAGTTGAAGGTAAAAGACATAGATGTCCCAAAGATTGCATTCAGAACTAGGTATGGACATTATGAGTTCCTAGTAATGCCATTTGGACTGACAAATGCTCCTGCGGTATATATGGACTTGATGAATAGAATATTTCATCTTTATCTGGATCAGTTTGTGATAGTTTTCATTGACGATATACTAGTATATTCTAGTAGTGCAGAGAAGCACAAAGAACATTTGAGGATGGTGTTGCAGATGCTAAGGGAAAAGAATTTATATGTGAACCCCAAACCCTAATTTCTCTACTTGAGTATGTTTCCTATTGAGACTAGTGTGGTGAGTAAGTTGATGTGGTAGAGAAAAGGGTGGAAATTAAAAGAAAAAAGGAAATTTGGAAGCTTGACTTTTGGGGAAAAACTTTGAAAATTTGGCTAAGTATAAAATTATGTGATGGATATGTTGGAGGGGTTGTGATGGATGCGTTGGTGGTGGTATGCGACTAAAGGAAGGAAAATTGAAGTGATGTGTTAGAAGGTTGGATGGCACAAGGGTAGGTGAGAACGCAAGCAAGGCATGCGTTGGAAGGGTGGCATGCGTCAATGCACAGCACCCAGCCAAGAGCCCATGCGTCGAGCGCCTCTGGCAAGTGCCCAGCCTATGCGTCGAGCACCCATACCAAGCGCCTCTGCTAAGCACCAAGCCTATTCGTCGAGCACACTGCCGAGCGGCCATACGTTGAACGCTCTACCAAGCGTCCATGCGGCCGAGCGAGCACTGCGAGTGATACCCAGCACCTATGCAACACGCCCATGCGTCGGTGACCAGCGCCTATGCCAAGCGCCATGCATCGATGCCAAACGAGCCTTGCGGTGATGTTGAGCGATGCGTCAAGGAAGAGCGGCCATCCTATGCGTTGGTGATGGCTGGCTCTTGCAATGGCTAAGTTGGGTTGCGATGGTAGTGAGTGGAAAACCAAGTGGAACAAAGGCCTACTATGCGTTGATGGTACTATGCATTGAACATCCAAGGGTTGTGGACGCATATGAAAGATGAGCTCACAAAGAAAACGTCATCAAACATGTGTCTTCTCGGGAGGGAACCTTAAGCCTTAAGCAAATGAGGTGGTTGCATAAGAGGACATGCAAATTTAAGCCCATGCGTTGGCTATGTAGGAGAAGGACACTTAGATTGCGTTGATTGAAACATTTCATTGATAGTGTGAGGAGGAAACACTTGGACATGCAGCCAAGTAGAAGGTGTCGAACTGTGAGAGTGTTTGGACGCCTATAAATAGAGCCAAGGACTTCTTTTTTCAGATCACAATTCAAAAATACCATAAAAAGTGTGGGAAAGCCGAGTAAACATTGCGTTGAGAGCAAAATCCATGCATTGATCATAGAACTTCAAGGGGGACGTAGTGGACAGTGAAGTCTGGAAAACAGCATCAACTTGGGACGAAGAGTTCTTCCAATATACTCGTGCATTTGGAGTTATTTCAAAGTCACCTGAAAGCTTTGAGAGTCTAGTTTTCAGGCTATCGGAGAAAAAGCTTCAAGGGATCAAGTAGGAAACTAAGAAGAAGATAGAAGGGTCAGGCTATCGGGTAAGCTTGAGCCAGTCTTGAAGATTTTGATATTCCGGCCAAATCACGAGAAGTTCTAAGTTCAGATTTTAAGGTAAGGTTCTTGAGAAATCTTAGAATATCTTTGTACAAGGAAGTATCTCGAAATAAGGCTTAGAACTATGAGTAATCTGAGTTGTAAATTGAATCTTGATTCTAGGGGTGAAAAAGGGAGACCGAGGTAAACAAGGAACTTCTAGAGTGAAAAGTTCCTAAGCGATCGAGGTGAGTGACTACAAAATTTGACAAAATATTTACAATGTTTTAAAGAAAGCATGTTTTAAAGAAGATTGTTCTCATGCCAGCTAGTTTTACAAAGTGATTTCCAAGCAAACCATGAGTTATGTTTTAAACGCATGCATGTGTGGGAAGTTTGCTGAAAAGCTATTTATATGTGTTAAATATACACAGCATGCATTAGTATCTTTAAAGCCATGTTTTTATATGTGTTATACTTTACATGTTTTAAAGAGAAAGTCATTTATCATTAGTTTTACTTAAAACGCGATACCGAAGGACATTTGAGAAGGTATCCGCCCAACTAGATACCGAAGGACATTTGAGAAGATATCTAACCAACTTGATACTGAAGGACGTTTGAGAAGGTACCAAACCCACTTGATACCGAAGAAAATTTGAGAAAGTATCCTAGCAGCTCGATACTGAAGGACATTTGAGAAGGTATCTGAGTAGAAGTACCTAAGGTATGAAGGTACTTAGTATGGCCACGTGCACGTAGGTAGTTAGAGTAAGAGATTGAGCAAAAGAGTTCTCTCTTGACTAGCAGTTGGTGTTTGGATTATTTTTAACCACACCAGGGTTATTTTCAACTGAGAAACAGTTTTACTATTTCATGATTTAAACAGCTTTATATGTTTTATGCTTGGAAAATGTTTATACTGCAGTACAAGGTACTATAGAAGTTTATATTTCAGTTTAAACTCTTTATTGAGACTTTTGCATGAGATTCAGTTATCTTTCTTAAGTCACTCACTGTGCTAGCAAACTCACCCCGTTTTCAAATGTTTTCCTTTCCCTCAGGTAGCGGTCAAATCCTCAGAAGATAGCTCTGCATCTACTCTGCCACTAAAGAATAAAGAAATTGTAACCCGTCTGTTTAGGTGGTTACTGTAAATATTGTACACATGTTATAGTTGTTCATATAAGGACTAGGATTTTAGGCTTTGGTACTTGTGAATCTAGTGTTGTAATGACTCTAAACATGTTATGTTTCTGAATTAATAAATTTGTGGCCTAAAAGGCTTTCCGCTGTATATGAGTTATATCTTGGTATCAGAGTTATTCCGAAAGATTTATTAGGCAGTAAGTGTTAACAAAAGGGTTGATAACTACTGCAGTCACGCCCTTTCCTAGGCTAAGAAGGTGGTCTGGGGCGAGGTGTGACATCCATATTTGAGATGCTCTAAGTTTTTGGAAAGAAGAGTTTCTTCTTCCTAGTATGAAAATGAATGACTGGGAGAGGATGAAGGCTGAGAGGGAAAACGAGAGAACGAAAATGTGTTGGATTTTATGTCCAAAAACTCGTAGTTTGTAAATTAATAAACATATTCTATTTTTTTTCGATAAAATTGTTATTGAAATTGTAATATTGAATCCAATAAACTAAGGTCCTGAGGCTATTTAATGTAGTTTGAACTTTATGTAGTGACATAAATGTGGATCAAGTTCAAATATATAGCGAAAATGGTCTATAGTATAAGGATAAGGTTGGGCGCCTTGTTCTGGGGACACTATGGATGCAGCCCACTTTGTAGTTATTACAAACAACGTGATCCCGAATCGTTCATATAGAGATATGTGAGTGGGGGCATCCTATGCAATGAGTTTGCATAAGATTGAACCATGAAATAGTCATTTTTTACATTCTAAATGTTGTTTTATGTATAAAATTGACTATTTCGTTAATTGATGATCTAGGTAACTTAATCTTAATCTTGAGCTAACAATGAACTCCTGTTCACTCGGAATTATACTTAGATCTACATAGGTGAAGGCAGCTCATTATCACTGGCCCAATAAGTCTCCCATTTCAGGGGTAAGATCAGGTGGATAGTTGGGAACATAGGATGCAAGATGGAATTCACTCCTACTCATATAGGGATAATAGATAGATTGTTCCCTTTAGTAGTGAATCCAGGACTTGAACAAGGGGCCCCACCCTCTCCTTTGCACGAGAGGGGTTTAGTTTATTGGTTGGACCTTAAACCAATTGTTCATTAGAAGATCAATGAAACTTAAGGAACAATATATAGTTTTGGGGGTAAAACGGTTTTTATGACCCAACCGAGATTACGAACAACCTGTGAAGGATTAGCTTACTAATCATGGTTATATTATATGGACACAAATATATCTATAGTGAGGGGAGTGTAACCATGAGACTATAGTGGAATGACCCGTGAGTTAAAGAATGTTGATTAGCTCCATCTAAAGAGTTTAACCAGCTAATCTCGGATCGTTGGAGCCCATGATCTATAGGTCCATTAGGTTCCCCTACTAGCCTATATGGAATAAACTTATAACAGTATGATAGAATAATTCGAATTGTTTGAATTAGGTGAAGAGAGAGAAACCGACAAGTATATGTGATATAGTGGTCGGTTTTTCAGTTTAGAGATACAACTTTAACATTTAAATGTGATTTAAATATCAAGAATATGAATACGTTCATATTCGGAAGCTCGGAAATAATGGAAATGGTCAAAGATGCAAAAAGTCAAAGAGTTGACTTTTGACTTTGAAAGGTCAAAATTTGACTGACCTTATATTCAAATGTGATTTGAATTTCGAGAAAATGAATGCGGATTCATGCTCAGGAGTTCAAAATTAGTCAACACGGGAAAAATCATAAAAAGTTAAAATGTTTACTTTTCGGTCAAAGTTTGACTTTGACAAAATGACCATTTTGCCCTTTGACTAAAGTTAGTGGAAAAATCAAAACTTTTGTTGGATAATTCCACTAACAAGATAGTGGGCTAGGTGTTGACTTATAGTGGAGACATTAAGCCCACTTAGATAGTAGATTCTAGGTGTTGGGTTTTTATGAATTTGTTTCATGCAATTTTGCATGGCCTTTTTCTATAAATATGGGTTTTTCAATTTGGATTAAAAACTCTTGCCACTTTTGCCAAAATAGTTTTCAATATTGGGCGGGAAAGATAAAAACCCAAACCAAAAAAAAATTCCATCTCCTATTTTCCATCTTTTTCTCTCTCTCGATTTCTTGATCCATCGGGTCCCACCATCCAGTTTTAAGTCCAGAGGATAGTAGGTCAGCTCTAGTGGTTGTCCGACTCGTGTTTGGGTGGAGATAAAAGAATTTCGAGAGCTTCAAAGGTAATTTTTCATAATTTACTGTTTTTCCTTCATTTGCATGCTAATTTCCTTTTGATTAAAAGCAATTAGAGTGTAATTAGGTCCTAATTCCACTTCGTTTGTCTCGTGTTCTATCATGTGGTATCAGAACATGTTTTAATTATGCTCAATTGCTTTTGGTGGGTAGTTTTTCCTTTTCTATTCAAATGTTGAATGAAATGTGCACTAAAGTGGATTTATTATGATTTTGGCATTGTTTTTCTTTAAATTTCTTGTGGAAATTTGTAATTTCTCACATGTCTATGAGCATTAATGTGTGAAAAAGGGTCTGTAAATTTGTTAGAGTCATTAGAGTTGAAATTAGGCTATAATTACTCGATTCCGGAAAAGAGGACAACTTCAAAATTGAAGGAATATTGGCTCCCAGAACCAAATTTGCTCCCAGACCCGAGAGAAGGCTCCTAGACCCGACCCAAGCAGCCTCTGACTTGGATTTCTTGCATGCACACCTGGCTTCACACGTCTGCCCCACCCGGATTCGACTAGTGCGCTCATCCAATGCCTTCCGCGCGACTCACGCGCCCGGCCGCTCGTCCCAACCGCGCTCGAAGTTGCCTCTGCGTTTCCCACTTACCACGACCACACGCCCCGTGGCGTTCTTCCATCGATCCACCCCGTGTTCTGTTGACTGCACCACGCATTGACCAACCAGTCAGACGGCTGTGGACGAGTCTGTTTGATCGATTTAGCCTTATGGTGACATTCACTTGGTTTTTGGAGTTTGTTGGTTGGTTGCGGAGTTTTGCTAGTTCGAGAAATTTTTGTTGGTTCAAGATTGGTTCCGGAGCCTGGTTGCTGATTTTGTAATAAATTATTATTGTTTGTTTTTACGCAAAATCAGTCTAGTTTAGTGTTGTTTACTATTATGCATGTGTGATGTATAAGTTGTTTGATTATGTGTGCATATAGTATCCATAGTTTTAAATCCCCACCATAGGAAAAGCATGTGACATGCATTTGTTATATATTATAAGTGTTATAAAATATATACTATGCATGCTTAATTTTTATATAAGTGTTATATTAAAGCATATTTGTTTGGAGGAAGCATGTTATAGATGAATGCTCTAGGGTTATAATTGTTATAATTTATTTTATAATTGTTATAAAATAACATAGACTTCTAAAATCTATAATACAGATAAGATGCATGCTCATTTAGGGTTAACCACCATCGAGCAATCCCAATTTTCATAGAAAATAGGTCGATATCTTGTAAAACCGAAGTTACAAGAAAACTCACCCAGCAAGATCTTGGCAAAAAGTTAGATAAGATGACTAAGGTTGAAGGTTTTTAAGTTTACAGTTCACAAAACACCTACTACCTGGAGATCGAGCTGGCGTCTGAGTTAGGTTAAACCGGTTTTATGAGCATGCCTGAGTGGTGTGAGGTAATAAAATTTGTTTATCACCTAGACATCATAGGTTGAAAATCTATTATAAAAGTTAATACTCAGATCAATCGCCTAGACTTAGGATATGTTTAGTTAGCCGAAATGTATCGCTAAGTATTTTATACCCTAACCGTCTAGAACCCTTCGGCTGGAGAGAAGTAATATACTTTTAGCTCTAGCATCCCTAAGAGTTCACACCATGAGATTCATGCTTGGCTTTGGCCCACCCTGGGAGCAGACTCCATTTAGAGAGTGTTTGCATGAGTCAATACCAAGGTGAATAAGGGAAGTTGTTCATAGTAAGTGGGAGAAGGAAGTGTGTCAACACATCCTACAGTCTCTTCCATTAGGTCGCACCATGAGATTCCTATAATGCGCCTGCATGTCTGCCCTAGAGCGACTTTACCAATCGGAGGGCATTATAGGATTCGAAACTCTGTGAACTCTAGAAATTGATAGGATCTATCAGGTCCGTTTTCATTCTTGTCTTTCCAACTTCAGGAGCATAATGATTCCGATCTTTGAGGTCTGAAAATGGAAGGTCACACTTATGAGAATTACTAAGTGTTAGTAAATTCTTGACCAAAGTAGCGATAACTAAAGTGCTATAAGAATAAAGAGTTATTCTAGGTTAGCATCTAGTCAAGATTGTCTTAGTTCAAAAAAGGAATAATCAACTGCCCTTCGGTGGAAGTTACTCTAAACTTTTGAAATATCATTGCAAAATATAATAATGAAGGGTTCATTATTAGTTTTTTTTGCTAAACTTGATTGGATTTAAAAGATTAATGTTTTTTTTACTAAAAAGGACATGTGTTTCTTTTTAGCATGACTAGCACTTTAGTTCAACTATTAGCTTCTGAAAAACTTAACGGCGACAACTACTCAACATGGAAAACAAATCTGAATTCAACACTAGTATTAGATGACCTGAGATTTGTCTTAACTAAGGAATGTCCTCAGGCCCTTGCCTCGAAAGAAGCACAAGGTAAATATGATTTACAAGTTGTTGAAATATGTTTAGTGGAGTATGATACCTCAACATGGATATTGGCTTCAGGAGTCACAAATCATATTTGCTTCTCTTTTCAAGAAACTAGTTCCTGAAAAAAACTTGAAGAAGGCGAGATCACCCTCAAGGTTGGAACAGGAGAGGTTGTCTCGGTCGAAGCAGTGGGAGACTTGAAGTTTTTTTTCAATGATAGATATATCATACTTAAAGATGCTTTGTATGCTCCTAAAATGAGACGGAATTTAATATCTATCACAATTATATTTGAACAAATGTATAAAATATCTTTTGAAGTTAGCGAAGCGTTCATTTTCAGAAAAGGTATTCAAATTTGTTCTACTATAATTGAAAGCAACTTATATAAGTTAAGACCAACTAAAGTAAAATTTTTCTTAAATACTGAGATGTTTAAAACAGCCGAATCTCAGAATAAAAGATAAAAAGTTTCTTCTAATGCCTATCTATGGCACTTAAGACTTGGCCACATAAATCTCAAAAGGATTGAGAGATTGGTTAAGAATGGACTCCTAAATCAGTTAGAAGACAATTCTTTACCTCCATGTGAGTCTTGTTTTGAGGGAAAAATGACTAAGAGATCTTTTACTGGAAAAGGTCTCAGAGCCACAATACCCTTAGAGCTCGTACATTTGGACCTCTGTGGACCGATGAATGTCAAAGCTCGAGGTGGGTATGAATATTTCATCAGTTTTACTGATGATTATTCAAGGTATGGTCATATTTACCTAATGCATCACAAGTCTGATTCTTTTGAAAAGTTCAAAGAATATAAGGCTGAGGTTGAGAACCAGTTAGGTAAAACAATTAAGATACTACGATCAGATTGAGGTCGGGAGTACATGGACTTAAGATTCCAGGACTATATGATAGAACACGGAATCAAGTCACAACTCTCTGCACCTAATATGCCACAGCAGAACAGTGTATCTGATAGAAGAAACAGAACCTTATTGGACATGGTTCGCTCAATAATGAGTTTGCTAAGTTACCTAATTCCTTTTGGGGACATGCATTAGAGACTACTGTCCATATTTTGAATAACATTCCCTCTAAAAGTGTTTCAGAAACACCTTATGAGCTATGGAAAGGGCGTAAAGGCAGTTTACATCACTTTAGGATTTTGGGATGCCCGACACACGTGTTGGTGCAAAATCCTAAAAAATTGGAACGTCGTTCAAAACTATGCCTATTTGTAGGTTATCCAAAAGAAACAAAAGGTGGTTTATTTTACGATCCTCAAGAAGAATAAGGTATTTGTATCGACAAATGCCACATTCTTAGAGGAAGACCACATAAGAAGTCATCAACCTCGCAATAGACTAATATTGAATGAAATTTCCAAAGATGCTTCAGATAGAACTAGTTCATCTACTAAAATAATAGATAAAACTAGTACATCTGGTTGGTCACATCCTTCACAAGAGTTGAGAATGCCTCGATGTAGTGGGAGGGTTGTTTATCAGCCTGGACATTACTTGGGTTTAACAGAAACACAAATCGTCATACCCGATGACGGCATAGAGGATCCATCGACCTATAAACAAGCAATAATAGATGTGGACCGTGATTAGTGGATCAAAGCCATGTAATTCAATTCTGTCTGAGAACTTGTAGATCAACCAAATGATGTAAAACCAATTGGTTGTAAGTGGATCTACAAGAGAAAACGAGACCAAGCCGGTAAAGTATAGACTTTTAAAGCTCGACTTGTGGCAAAGGGTTATACCCAGAGAGAGGGAGTGGACTATGAAGAAACTTTCTCTCCCGTTGCCATGCTTAAGTCGATTAGTATACTCTTATCTATTGCCACCTTTTATGACTATGAAATTTGGCAGATGGACATCAAGACAGCCTTTTTAAATGGCGATCTTGAGGAGAGTATATATAAGGCTCAACCAGAGAGGTTTATTACACAGGGTCAAGAACAAAAGGTTTGTAAGCTGGTTGAAACAAGCTTCTAGATCTTGGAATATAAGATTTAATACTGTGATCAAATCCTATGGCTTTGAACAGAATGTTGACGAGCCTTGTGTTTACAAGAAGATCGTCAATTCTACTATAGCGTTCTTAGTTTTATATGTTGACAATATTCTACTCATTGGGAATGAAGTATGTTACCTAACTGACATCAAGAAATGGCTAGCAACGTAGTTCCAAATGAAAGATTTGGGAAATGCACAGTATGTTCTCAAGATTCAGATTATTCGGAACCGCAAGAATAGAACACTAGCCATGTCTCAAGCAACTTATATAGATAAAATGTTGTCTAGGTATAAGATGCAGAATTCCAAAAGAGGTCTGTTACCTTACAGATATGGAATTCATTTGTCAAAGGATCAATGTCCTAAGACACCTCAAGAGGTTGAGGATATGAGACACATTCCCTATGCTTCCACATTAGGGAGCCTGATGTATGCAATGTTATGTACTAGACCTGACATATGCTATGAATTAGGGATAGTCAGCAGGTATCAGCCCAATCCTGGATATGATCATTGGACTACCGTTAAAAATATCCTCAAGTATCTTAGGAGAACGAGGAACTACATGCTCGTGTATGGTACTAAGGATTTGATCCTTACTAGATACACTGACTCTGATTTTCAAACCGATAAAGATGATAGAAAGTCTACATCTGGATCAATGTTCACTCTTAACGGAGGAGTAGTTGTGGAGAAGTGTGAAGCAAAACTATATTGCGGACTCCACAATGGAAGCTGAATACGTAGCTGCTTGTGAAGCAGCAAAGGAAGCAGTATAATTGAGGAAATTCTTGACAGATTTGGAAGTCGTTCCAAATATGCATCTGTCTATCACCCTATATTGTGATAATAGTGGTGCAATTGCAAATTCAAGAGAACCAAGAAGCCACAAGCGCGACAAGCATATTGAGCGCAAATACCATCTAATCCGGGAGATTGTACATCGTGGAGATGTTGTAGTGACCCAGATATCTTCTGAGCAAAACATTGTTGATCCTTTTACAAAGGCCCTCACGGCAAAGTGTTTGAAGGTCACCTACAGAGTCTAGGTCTACAAAGTTTGTAAACCAGGACAAGTGGGAGAACTTTTGGGTATATGCCCTAGTTTATTATGTTCATATGTTTATTGTACTCATATGTTTCTCACTTACATTCAACATTGTGATACTCCAGTAGGAGTTTTAGTCCAAGTTGGAGTTTGTTGGATTTTATGTCCTAAAACTCGTAGTTTGTAAATTAATAAACATATTCTGTTTTGTTTTTCAATAAAATTGTTATTGAAATTGTAATCTTGAATCCAATAAACTAAGGTCCTGAGGCTATTTAATGTAGTTTGAACTTTATGCAGTGACATAAATGTGGATCAAGTTCAAATATATAGCCAAAATGGTCTATAGTATAGGGATGAAATTGGGCGCTTTATTCTGGGGACACTATGGATACGACCCACTTTGTAGTTAGTACAAACGATGTGATCCTGAATCGTTCATATAGAGATATGTGAGTGGGGGCATCCTATGCAATGAATTTGCATAAGACTGAATCATGAAATAGTCACTTTTTTCGTTCTAAATGCAGTTTTATTTATAAAACTGACTATTTCGTTAATTGATGATCTAGGTAACTTAATCTTAATCTTGAGCTAACTATGAACTCCTATTCACTCGGAATTATCCTTAGATCTGCATAGGTGAGGGCAGCTCATTATCGCTGGCTCAATAGGCCTCCCATTTCAGGGTTAAGATCAGGTGGATAGCTGGGAACATAGAGTGCAAAACGGAAATCACTCCTACCTGTTATAGGGATAGTCGATAGGTTGTTCCCTTTAGTACTGAATCCAGGTCTTGAATAAGGTGTTCCACCCTCTCCTTGGCCCGAGAGGGGTTCAATTTATAGGTTGAAGCTTAGACCAATTGTTCATTAGAGGATCAATAGAACTTAAGGAACAAGATGTAGTCTTAGGGGTAAAACGATTCTTATGACCCAGTCGAGATTATGAACAACCTGTGAAGGATTAGCTTACAAATCATGGTTTTATCATATGGACACAAATATATCTATAGTGAGGGGAGTGCAACTACGGGACTATAGTGGAATAACCCGTGAGTTAACAAATGTTGAGTAACTTCGTCTAAAGAGTTTAGCCAGCTAATCTCGGATCGTTGGAGCCCATGATCTATAGGTCCATTAGGTTCCCCTACTAGCTCATATGGAATAAACTTAGAATAGTATGATAAAATAATTCGAATTATTCGAATTAGGTGAAGAGAGAGAAACCGACAAGTATATGTGATATAGTGGTTGATTTTTCAGTTTAGAGATATAGCTTTAACATTTAAATGTGATTTAAATATAAAGAATATGAATACATTCATATTCGGAAGCCCGAAAATAATGAAAATGGTCAAAGATGTAAAAATTCAAAGAGTTGACTTTTGACTTTGAAAAGCCAAACTTTGACCGATCTTATATTCAAATGGGATTTGAATTTCGAGAAAATGAATGCGGATTCATGCTCGGGAGGTCAAAATTAGTCAACACGGAAAAAAATCATAAAAAGTTAAAATGTTTACTTTTCGGTCAAAGTTTGATTTTGACAAAATGACCATTTTGCCCTTTGACTAAAGTTAGTGGGAAAATCCAAACTTTTGTTCCATAATTCCACTAACAAGATAGTGGGCTAGGTGTTGGCTTATAGTGAAGACATTAAGCCCACTTAGATAGTGGATTCTAGGTGTTCGGTTCTTATGAATTTGTTTCATGCAATTTTGCATGACCCTTTTCTATAAATATGGGATTTTAATTTGGATTAAAAACTTTTGCCACTTCTGGCAAAATAGTTTTCAAAATTGGGTTGGAAAAATAAAAACCCAAACCAAAGAAAAATTCCATCTCCTATTTTTCATCTCTTTCTCTCTCTCGGTTTTTTCATCCATCGGGTCCCACAATCCGGTTCTGAGTCTAGAGGATAGTAGGTCAGCTCTAATTGTTGTGCGATTCGGGTGGAGATAAAAGTGTTTCGGGAGCTTCAAAGATAATTTTTCATAATTTACTATTTTTCCGTCATTTGCATGTTAATTTCCTTTTAATTAAAATAAATTAGAGTGTAATTAGATTCTTATTCCGTTGCGTATATCTCGTGTTCCATTAAAATGAAAGTCTTAGGGAGTGAAAGTTGAGAGGGAAAACGAGAGAACGAAAATGAAATGATGAGAACATGAAGTTTAAGAGGGAAAATGTAAAAAATCGTGATTCTTTTTTGGGGGATACTTTTCGCACTTCCAATATTTAATCTTCCCGTTTTTCTCCTTTTTTTTTTTATAGCATGTTTTAAGAAATATTATGCTCAAATCTTATTGAAAGGTATATTTGTTGTAGTGGTTAAATGTTTATTATTTATAAATTGTCGTATTAATTATCTATTTCATCGTGAAGATCTTATTGCACATGTACTCTTCATGAGATCGATGGTTGAAATGGAATTGAAGAACTCAAAGCAACAAAACAATTATGAAGAGATATGTTTTTCTTATGGACCACGGGGGAGGGAAAATTCACGTTATCTTTCTAAACTTATGAAATTTTGTAATAATTGTTGTTTTCTTCTTCTTCTTCTTCTTTTTTTTTTTTTTTTTGTCACATCAAAAACAACAAAATTGACATTATGGAATGATTTGGCACTGGATAAAGGTTCATACTTAGAAGACTTGATACATTCTAAACAAATCATTTTTGCATTGAACATTAAAGTTGACATGTATGAACGTAAGTGTTTTATACATGGAAATATATTTCAGAAGAAGGGAAAAGTAGTTACTTAAATTTGTTTTCTTCTTATTTTAGGAGAACTGAGCATGGGACAACAATGACAAGTACCATCTTCATTGAACCAGATTTCGTAGATTGAATAAAGCTACAAAGACGGTATATATAATAAATCATATTGTTTACTTTAATTGTATTATGACTTTTATATTACTAATAATAATAATTGAAGATTTATGTATATGTAGGAGGCATCTCAAATTTTATGCCTCCATCTAAAAATATACAATATGCAAAATTGGTAAGAATTAGAGATATTATTCAAGAATCGGCTGATGAATTGTATTATTATACTATTGTTACCAATATTGAGATAATTAACAAAGACAACCCATGGTTTGAAAAATGCAAAATTTGTCTTCAACGTGTGCACCCTAATGGAAGTGAGAATACCACTGATTGTGCCAATTGCAATGATGTTGTTCAATTCATTAGAAAATATATGTTAAAGCTAAAATTTCTTATGGTCAAATGACTACATGTGCAATAGCTTTTGAAGTTGCAGAAGTTATAGTTGGATGTAGTGTTTTTGAATATGTAACCAAAATTTTATAGGTAATACTAAAAAGTCAATACATGATTTTTAGTTTATATTCTCTAATAGATTTTTTTTTCATATACAATTTCAGGCGAGGAAGGAGAAATCTAAGGGGTTGTTTGGGGCACTAAGTTGAGATATGAACTCTAAATAATATACTATTATGATAACTATTTTTAAAAAAACTTTTTTATTCAAAAATTGATGGAACATGAGACATACGCAGCAGAATTAGGATCTAATTACACTCTAATTGCTCTTAAATTAAAGGAAATAAGCATGCATAATGAAGGGAAAAACAATGAATTGAAAGTGTGGGATACTACCTTTGAAGCTCCCGAAAATCGCATTTCCTCGTTGAATCTCTATCCGGACTCTTTTGGACCACCACAACCGAGTTGTGGAACCCGGTGGAGGAAGAAAACCGAGAAAGAGAAAAGAGATGGAAAATAAGATGGAATTTCGGTAGGTTTGCGTTTTTCTTTTTTTTTCAAAGTTGTCATTTTTCCAGCCCAAATATGAAAACCAATTTCTAAAATTGCAAAAATACTCTTTTCATTCAAAATGAAAGCCCAATTTATAGAAAAATCCATGCAACAATTGCATGAACTAAATGTATAAAAAATCCAACACCTATATTCCACTATCTTAGTGGGCTTAATGTCTCCATTATAAGCCAACACCTAGTCCACTATTTAGTTAGTGGAATTATCTAACAAAAGTTTGGATTTTCCCACTAACTATAGTCAAAGGGCAAAATAGTCATTTGGCCAAAGTCAAACTTTGACCAAAAAGTCAACATTTTGATTTTTATGATTTTTCCCGTGTTGACTAATTTTTACCTCCCGAGCATGAATCCGCATTCATTTTCTCGAAATACAATTCAAATTTGAATATAAGGTCGGTCAAAGTTTGATTTTTCAAAGTCAAAAGTCAACTCTTTGACTTGACTTTTTACATCTTTGACCATTTCCATTATTTCCAAGCTTCTGAATACGAACATTTTTATATTCTTGATATTTAAATCACATTTAAATATTAAAGCTGTATCTCTAAGTTGAAAAACCGACCACTATATCACATATACTTGTCGGTTTCTCTCTCTCTACATACTTCGAACAATTCGAATTATTCTATTATACTGTTCTAAGCTTATTCCATATGAGCTAGTAGGGGAACCTAATGAACCTATAGATCATAGGCTCCAACGATCCGAGATTAGCTAGCTAAACTCTTTAGACGGAGCTAATCAACATTCATTAACTAACGGGTCATTCCACAAAAGTCTCGTAGTTGGACTCCCCTTACTATGGATATATTCGTGTCCATTTGATATAACCATGATTAGTAAGTTAATCCTTCACAGGTTGTTCATAATCTCGACTGGGTCATAAAAATCGTTTTACCCTCAAGACTACATCTTGTTCCTTAAGTTCCACTGATTCTCTAATGAACAATTGGTTTAAGGTCCAACCTATAAACTGAATCCCTCTCGGGTCAAGGAGAGGATGGGGCCCCTTGTTCAAGACCTGGATTCAGTACTAAAGGGAACAACCTATCTGCTATCCCTATAATGGGTAGGAGTGAATTCCGTCTTGCATCCTATGTTCCCAACTATCCACCCGATCTTACCCCTGAAATAGGAGGCTTATTGGGCCAGCGATATTGAGCTGCCCTCACCTATGCAGATCTAAGGATAATTCTGAGTGAATAGGAGTTCATAGTTAGCTCAGGATTAAGATTAAGTTACCTAGGTCATCAATTAACGAAATAGTCAGTTTTATACATAAAACAGCATTTAAAACGTAAAAAGTGACTATTTCATGGTTCAGTCTTATGTAAACTCTTTACATAGAATGCCCCCACTCACATATCTTTTTATGAACGATTCAGGATCACATCGTTTGTACTAATTACAAAGTGAGACGCATCCATAATTTCCCCAGAACATTTTGGCTCTATATTTGAACTTGATCCATCTTTATGTCACTACATAAAGTTCAAACTACATTAAATAGCCTAAGGACCTTAGTTTATTGGATCCAAGATTACAATTTCAATAACAACTTTATCGAAAAACAAAACAGAACATGTTTATTAATTTACAAACTACGAGTTTTAGGACATAAAATCCAACAAGCTCCCACTTGGACTAAACTCTTAGTGGAGTATAACAATGTTGAATTTAAGTGAGAAACATATGAGTACAATAAACATATGAATACAATAAACTAGGGCATATACCCAAAAGTTCTCCCACTTGTCCTGGTTTACAAACTTCGTAGACCTAGACTCTGTAGGTGACCTTCAAACACTTTGCCGTGAGGGCCTTTGTAAAAGGATCAGCAATGTTTTGCTCAAAAGATATCTGGGTCACTACAACGTCTCCACGATGTACAATCTCCCGGATCAGATGGTATTTGCGCTCAATATACTTGTCGCGTTTGTGGTCTCTTGGTTCTCTTGAATTTGCAACTGCACCACTATTATCACAATATAGGGTGATAGGCAGATGCATATTTGGAACGACTTCCAAATCTGTCAAGAATTTCGTCAACCATACTGCTTTCTTTGCTGCTTCACCAGTAGCTATGTATTCTGCTTCCATTGTGGAGTCCGCAATACAGTTTTGCTTCACACTTCTCCACACTACTGCTCCTTCATTAAGAGTGAACACTGGTCCAGATGTAGACTTTCTAGCATCTTTATCGGTTTGAAAATCATAGTTAGTGTATCCAGTAAGGATCAAATCCTTAGTACCATACATGAGCATGTAGTTCCTCGTTCTCCTAAGATATTTGAGGATATTTTTAACGGCAGTCCAATGATCATATCTAGGATTGGACTGATACCTGTTGACAATCTCGATTGCTAATATGTCAGGTCTAGTCATAAAATTGCATACATCAGGCTCCCTACAACGGAAACATAGGGAATGCGTCTCATATCCTCAACCTCTTGAGCTGTCTTAAGACATAGATCCTTCGACAAATGAATTCCATATCTGTAAGGTAACATACCTCTTTTGGAATTTTGCATCTTATACCTAGACAACATTTTGTCTATATAAGTTGCTTGAGACATGGCTACTGTTCTGTTCTTGCAATTCCGAATAATCTGAATTCCGAGAACATACTGCGCATTTCCTAAATCTTTCATTTGGAACTGCGTTGCTAGCCATTTCTTGATGTCAGTTAGGTAACCTACTTCATTCCCAGTGAGTAGAATATCGTCAACATATAAAACTAAGAACGCTATAGTAGAATTGACGACTTCTTGTAAACACAAGGCTCGTCAATATTCTGTTCAAAGCCATAAGATTTGATCACAGTATCAAATCTTATATTCCAAGATCTAGAAGCTTGTTTTAACCCGTAAATGGATTTTTGAAGCTTAAAAACCTTTTGTTCTTGACCTTGTGCAATAAACCCCTTTGGTTGAGCCATATAGATACTCTCCTCAAGATCGCCATTTAGAAAGGCTGTCTTGACATCCATCTGCCAAATTTCACAATCATAAAAGATGGTGATGGATAAGAGTATTCTAATCGACTTAAGCATGGCAATAGGAGAGAAATTTTCTTCATAGTCCACTCCCTCTCTCTGGGTATAACCCTTTGCCACAAGTCGAGCCTTAAAAGTCTGTACTTTACCGGCTTGATCTCGTTTTCTCTTGTAGATCCACTATTGGTTTTACATCATTTGGTTGATCTACAAGTTTCCATACAGAATTGAAGTACATAGACTCTATTTTGAGGTTCATGACTTTGACCTACTGATCATAGTTCACATCTTTTATCGCCTGTTTATAGGTCGATGAATCCTCTATGCCGTCATCAGGTATGACGACTTGTGTTTCTGTAAAACCCAACGGTCAAGCTGATGAACAACCCTCCCACTACGTCGAGGCATTTTCAACTCTTGAGAAGGATGTGACTGACCAGATGTACTAGTTTTATCTACTACTTTAGTAGA
>NC_052359.1:25667067-25668420 GCF_009727055.1 Benincasa hispida | reverse complement strand
TCATTTTTCCCTCAAGACAAAACTCACATGGAGGTAAAGAATTGTCTTCTAACTGATTTAGTAGTCCATTCTTAACCAATCTCTCAATCCTATTGAGATTTATGTGACCAAGTCTTAAGTGCCATAGATAGGCATTAGAAGAAACTGTTAGTCTTTTATTCTGAGTTTCGAATGTTCTAAACATCTCAGTATTTAAGACAAATTTTGCTTTAGTTGGTCTTAACTTAAATAAGTTGTTTTCAAGTATAACAGAACAAATTTGAATACTTTTTCTAAAAATGAACGCTTCATTAACTTCAAAAGATATCTTATACATTTGTTCCATAATACAAGCGATAGATATTAAATTCCTCTTCATAAGAGGTGCATACAAAACATCTTTAAGTATGATATATTTATCGTCGAAAAACAACTTCAAGTCTCCCACTGCTTCGGCCGAGACAACCTCTCCTGTTCTAACCTTGAGATTGATCTCGCCTTCTTCAATCTTTTTCCAGGAACTAGTTTCTTGAAAATAAAAGCAAATATGTGTAGTGGCTCCTGAATCTAATATCTAGGTTGAGGTATCATCCTCCACTAAACATGTCTCAGCAACTAGTAAATCATATTTACCATGTTCTTCTTTCGAGGCAGGGGCCTGAGGACATTCCTCAGTTAAGACAAATCTCAAGTCATCTATTACTAGTATTGAATTCATATTGTTTTTCAATGTTGAGTAATTATCGCTGTTTAGTTTCTCAGAAGCTAAGAGTTGATCTAAAGAGCTAGTCATGCTGAAAAGAAAAACATATCCTTTTTAGTAAAAACATTAATCTGTTAAATCCAATCAAGTTTAGCAAAAAATCTAATAATGAACCCTTCATTATTATATTTTGTAACGATATTTCAATGGTTTAGAATAACCTCCACTGAGGGGTGATCGACTATTCCTTCGTTGAACCAAGACTATCTTGACTAGATACTATCACCAAAATAACTCTTATTCCTATAATAACTCAGTTATCGCTACTTTGGTCAAGAATTTACTAACACTTAGTAATTCTCGTATGTGTGACCCTCCATTTTCAGACCTCAAAGATCGGAATCATTATGCTCTCGAAGTTGGAAAGACAAGAATGAAAACGAACCTGAGAGACCCTATCTATTTCTAGAGTTTGCGGAGTTCCGAATCCTATAATACAGCCCTCCGATTGGTAAGGTTGCTCCAGGGCAGACATGCAGGCGCATTATAGGAATCTCATGGTACGACTTAATGGAAGTGACCGTAGGATGTGTTGACACACTTCCTTCTCCCACTTACTATGAACAACTTCCCCTATTCACCTTGATATTGACTCATGCAAACACTCTCCG
>NC_052359.1:25621676-25665337 GCF_009727055.1 Benincasa hispida | reverse complement strand
ACGCTGCGAGCTTCTAACTGGATTGGACAACTTGAGAGTTGTCTAGAAGCTCTCTCGACGGAGCTGAATCGGTCTGTGAGAATTTTTTCCAAAAGTCTGTCTCTTCAGGAATCAAAGAATTACAGTCCTAAAATCAACTCTATATGACTCCTAATGACTCCCAAATTTACAGACCCTTTTTCACACATTAATGCTCATAAACAAGTGAGCAATTACAAATTTCCATAAGAAATTTAAAGAGAAAAAATGCCAAAATCATAATAAATCCACTTTAGTCCCCATTTCATTCAACACTTGAATAGATAGGAAAAAAACACCCACCAAAAGCAATTGAGAGAATTCTAGCATGCTCTGATACCACATGATGGAACACGAGACATACGCAGTGGAATTAGGATCTAATTACACTCTAATTTCTCTTAAATTAAAGGAAATAAGCATGCATCATAAAGGGAAAAACAGTGAAAAAGTGTAGGATACTACCTTTGAAGCTCCCGAAAACCGCTTTTCCTTATTGAATCTCGACTCGAACTCTTTCGAACCACCACTAGAGTTGACCTACTATCCTCTGGACTCAGAACTGAGATGTAGGACCTAGTGGACGAAGAAAACCGAGAGAGAGAAAAGAGATGGAAAATAAGATGGAATTTGGATAGGTTTGGGTTTTTCTCTTTTTTTCAAAGTTGTGATTTTTCCAACCCAAATATGAAAATCAATTTCCAAAATTGCAAAAACACTCTTTTCATTCAAAATGAAAGCCCAATTTATAGAAAAATCCATACAACAATTGCATGAACTGAATGCATAAAAAACTCAACACCTATATTCCACTATCTTAGTGGGCTTAATGTCTCCACTATAAGCCAACACCTAGCCCACTATTTTGTTAGTGGAATTATCTAACAAAAGTTTGGATTTTCCCACTAACTATAGTCAAAGGGCAAAATAGTCATTTAGTCAAAGTCAAACTTTGACCAAAAGGTCATCATTTTGACTTTTTATGATTTTTCCCATGTTGACTAATTATGACCTCCCGACAATGAATCCGCATTCATTTTCTCGAAATTCAAATCAAATCTGAATATAAGGTCGGTCAAAGTTTGATTTTTCAAAGTCAAAAGTCACTCTTTGACTTTTTACATATTTGACCATTTCCATCATTTCCGAGCTTCCGAATACGAACATTTTCATATTCTTTATATTTAAATCACATTTAAATATTAAAGTTGTATCTCTAAGCTGAAAAACCCGACCACTATATCACATATACTTATCGGTTTCTCTCTCTCTACATAATTCGAAAAATTCGAATTATTCTATCATACTGTTCTAAGTTTATTCCATATGAGATAGTAGGGGAACCTAATGAACCTATAAATCATGGGCTCCAACGATCCGAGATTAGCTAGTTAAACTCTTTAGACGGAGCTAATCAACATTCGTTAACTAACGGGTCATTCCACTAAAGTCTCGTAGTTGCACTCCCTTCACTATAGATATATTTGTGTCCATTTGATATAACCATGATTAGTAAGTTAATCCTTCACAGGTTGTTCATAATCTCGGCTGGGTCATAAAAACCGTTTTACCCCCAAGACTACATCTTGTTCCTTAAGTTCCACTAATCCTCTAATGAACAATTGGTTTAAGGTCTAACCTATAAACCGAATCCCTCTCGGGCCAAGGAGAGGATGGGGCCCCTTGTTCAAGACCTGGATTCAGTACTAAAGGGAAAAACCTATCTACTATCCCTATAATGGGTAGGAGTGAATTCTGTCTTGTACCCTATGTTCCCAATCCACCCGATCTTACCCCTGAAATAGGAGGCTTATTGGGCCAGCGATATTGAGCTACCCTCACCTATGCAGATCTAAGGATAATTCCGACTGAACAGGAGTTCATAGTTAGCTCAAGATTAAGATTAAGTTACCTAGGTCATCAATTAATGAAATAGTCAGTTTTATACATAAAATGACATTTAGAACGTAAAAAGTGACTATTTCATGGTTCAATCTTATGTAAACTCTTTACATAGGATGCCCCCACTCACATATCTCTATACGAACGATTCAGGATCACATCGTTTGTACTAACTACAAAGTGGGTCGCATCCATAGTGTCCCCAGAATAAGGCGCCCAACCTTATTCAAATACTATAGACCATTTTGGCTATATATTTGAACTTGATCCATCTTTTTGTCACTACATAAAGTTCAAACTACATTAAATACCGTCAGGACCTTAGTTTATTGGATTCAGAATTATAATTTCAATAACAACTTTATCGGAAAAAAAAACAGAACATGTTTATTAATTTATAAACTACGAGTTTTAGAACATAAAATCCAACAAAATTCTACCCATCTTTGTGTTGAATGAAGTATGGATTGTAATTTTTGTTCTTTTAATTTTTAAAGTTTTGTCTTTCTTTCTTTCTTTCTTTCTTTCTTTCTTTTTTCTTTTTGTTTTGGTAATGAATAATAATTAACTCAGTACATTCTTTTTAAATTTCCAATTTCGCCCTCCTTTTTCATTTTTTCATTTTCTTTTCTTTCTCAGTTTTCCCTACTTTCTTTTTTTATTCTTTCCTATATCTGATTTTTGCTTCTTTCCTTTATTTTTTATTTTCTTTCATTTTCTTCTTTTTCCCTTTCTTTTTTTTTCTTTCTTCGGTTTTCTTTTTCCTTTATGTTTCTTTTTTTTTTTAATTTTTCTTTCATTTATCTATTTTTTGCTTCCTTTATTTTCTATTTAATTTTATTTCCTTTCTTCAGTTTTTGCTTCTTCCTTTTCTCTTATTTTTAAAATTTTTCTTTCCTTTATTTCACTTTTTCTTCTTCCCTTTTTTTTCATAAGAATTATGAGGTTGGATTTTGTACCCAAGACTTAAAGTACTCAATTCGTGACTTAACACCAACAAGCCAATCATCAAGTTTGATTATTATAACAAATAATAAATATAAATAGCAAATGAAAATCTATCAATGATAGTCACTAATATTTTCTATCATTGATAGCTTAATCTTTGATTATATTTTCATAGTTAATAGCCACTTATAGAAATCTATCATTGATAGCCAACATAGTGAATTTAATTAATAAAGTTAAATTTCGAACTAAAATGTAAGTGGAATGCCTAACAGTTATCACTAATAGCATGTTTATAAGTGACAGAAGCTATCATTGAAAAGAAAAGTGACTTATAAATGTTTGGGAAGGACAAGAAAGGGGCAAAAAAGTGTTCAGTGGCTATGATTGATACAAGCTACTACTAATAGCATGTTACCAGTGATAGACGCTAATATTAATAGCATGTTATCGATGATAGAAGCTACCCGATATCACGTTATCGATAATAGAAGCTACCACTGGTAGTACGTTGTCGGTAATAAAGTGTCACACCTTGCCCCGAGCCTGAGGAAAGGCGCGACGGGTTGTAGATACCACCCTTTTGTGATACCTACTATCCATCTGAACCTTATTACACTTAGTAAACTTTAAGTCAATGAGATAACCACAACTGATTAAGCAGACCCATTTTATCACAGCAATGTAATGTATATACAACTCGAAGACTTAACTACAAAGTTTACAACAACCACTCTTAAAACCCTCCGGAAGTGAGACTGTGCCTTATGGCAGACCTTGACCTTAGCAGCACCCTGGAACTTCTCACCTTTCGCTACAGGGAAGAAAAACATTTCATAACAAAATGAGCTTCACAAAGCTCAAGGAGTGGTAAGCAAATTTTAGAGTCTATTTCAACTCATAAAAACAAGCATATCATAAATACGAGGTTACATTCAAACCTCAACTTTGAATGGGTCTATTCTCAAAACTATCTACACGTATGGTAGATAGCTAAACTGATAACTACTTAGAATGAGTATATTGTCTACCTACACACATGGTAGATAGTTAGTTGTTACTAATTACAAATGCTTACTCTTTTGTGTTTCCCCTTCGTTTCCTATGTGCACATAGCTCCCCGCTCTTGGGCTCAAAAGCTAGGCTCATCGGCCCCCTGACCATCCCATGCGAGGATCCTCTCACAGGCTCAGGAACTACACCTCTTGGTCCCTTGACCATCCCGTGAGGTTCTGCTCTCGGGCTCAGGAACTAGGTCTATTGATTGACCCCCTGACCATCCCATTCGCATATTCTCATTCTCATGCTATTTAATGATTCATAACATAAGCATATACAATTTACTCTAAAAGATATACTTAAGACATAAAGGAAATTACCACTCACCTTGGCAAGGTAGGCAACTTCCTTTCTAGAAGTTCCTTGATCACCTCAGGCTCCCTTTTGAACCCTAAGATCCAGATTCAATTTAAAGCTTAGATTACTCATAGTTCCATGACTTATCTCGAGATACTTTCTTCTATAAACATGCTCTAAAATGTCTTAGGAAGCTTACTTTAAAATCTTAGCTCGAAACTTCTCGTGGTTTGGCCGGAATCTTCAACACATCAAGACTGGCCCAAGCTTACCCGACAGCTTGACCCTTCTGCTTTTTCCTCACTCTCCAGCCCAATTCCTTTTACAACAGTTGGATTAAAGTGTGGACCAATGTTTGTGAACATGTCCTGGACATGATGGTTCACTTTCATATGACAGAAGTAAATGGTACTATCATGGACGAGAGAAGTCAAGTTAGTTTTATTCTAGAATCTCTTCCGAAGAGTTTTCTACAACTTTGAATGCATTAATGAATAAAATTTGACTACTCTACTCAATGAGCTACAGATTTACCAGATAATGTTGAGAACAAATGGTCTGATGCCAGAAGTAAATGTTACTACTGCCAAGAAATGAGGAATGTCCTCCAAGCCTGAAGTTACTTCCTCTTCAAAGAATAAGAGTATTCTTGTGAAGAAAGGCGAAGGGAAAGGGAAGAAGAAGCCTATTGGATTGAAAGGCAAGGATACCGCTGAAAAGGGAAATGTTTCCATTGCAATGGTGAAGGGCACTGGAGGAGACACTACCCTCAATATCTTGTCGAGAAGAGTGCAGAGAAAAGGTAACCAGGCTAACTTGGCCCTGGGACCATTTGCTCAGCTCGTCCTGTGGGAGAAGTTGTTACTTGTTTTTAATTGTTAAAACTTGCATAAAACAAATTGTATATATTGTTGTGATAAATACCATTTGTAGATATTCAGATGGCTAGATCAAAGTATATAAAGTTTAAAGATTTCTAGATCTGACTGTTAACAAAGAGTTGTTGAGACAAGTCAGATGCATCTTGCTCAAAGAGTTGAGAGTACCTCAATGTAGTACGAGGAAAGTGTGCTTCTTGACCATTATTGAGATTAAGATGCAATCCCTTATAATTTTATCAAAAGCCTATTGTATACCTAACAATGTTTACAATAATTCTCTCGGCTAAAGTGTTTGAGGATTACCTAGTAGGACTAGGAATACTAGATAACCTAGGGTAAGTGAGAGAAATATCGAGTATAGAGATACCGAATGGTAAAAGATGGGTATGGGATGTCCTAGTTTATTGTATTTCACTATAAAACTCAGAAACTAAGTCTTGTATATTAGATGTATAAGTTACCACTGGAGTTTTAGTCCAAGTGGTAATTTGTTAGGTGTTATGTCCTAAAACTCGTGGTATGTAAACAGTGGAGCTAATTCTGAAAATTCAATAAAGGTGTTATTAAATAGATCTATTGCTTGAATAGAAATACAATAAACCTAAAAGTCCCTTGACTATTGGATGAGTACTTGAACTTTATCTGGAGACATAAAGGTGGATCAGGTTCGAGTAAATAGTCAAAATGATCTATAGTACATGGATAAGTTGGGAACATTATTTTGGTAACACTATTGGATGCGACCTGCTTTGTAGTTATTACAAGGAGTTGTAAAGTGCTACAAACAAAGTGATCCTAATTCGTTCATGTTGGACATGAGGAGTGGGGGTGTCCTTGTGCAAAAGTGTTTGTACAAGATCGGACCACGAAATGAGTCACTCTTACTTTATAACACTGCCTACTGTTTAAGACTGACTATTTCAAAGCGATGACCTAGATAACTTGACCTTAATCCTGAGCTAACTATGAACTCCTGTTTATTTGGGATTGTCGTTAGATTTGCATAGGTGAGTGTTGACTCAACAGCACCGACTTAATATGACTGCCATTTCAGGGGTAAGATTGGATAGATAGCTGGGGACATAGGGTACAAGACGGAGTTCTTCAACTTGCAAACATAATCTTTTTTACCTGGACACTGGAACCCATCTGGTTGGGTAATATAAATCTCTTCCTCCAACTCTCCATTTAAGAAAGCTGTCTTCACATCTAGTTGTTCAAGTTCCAAATTCTGATATGCTACTGTAGCTAGTAACACCAAAATAGAAGTATGTTTGACTACTGGTGAGAAGATCTCATTATAATCAACTCCTTCTCTTTGTGTGAAACCCTCTAGCAACAACTCGAACTTTATATTTAATGCCCTCTGAAGGTGATATTCCCTCCTTTTTCTTGAAGACCCATTTACAAGTGGCAATTTTTCTCTCTTTAGGTCGTTTAACTAATTTCCAAGCCTGGTTTTTGTCAAGAGATTTCATCTCATCCCCCATAGCAGCAAGCCATTGAGAAGACTCACCACATGACATAGCTTCTCTCATGAGGATCCACCTCTTTAGCAACCTGCAAAACCATACTACAGAAACCTTTTGTGACGTCTAAAAGTAACCATATCTTCAAAACCATACTCGCGATCTAGAATTCTTAGGCAAAGCAACTTCTGACATTTTAGGCACATTAATTTCTGGTTGCACATCAGTTTCTATAGTAACGTGTTGATCTTCTCCACCTTGATGTTGTAATTCATTCACAGCTGAAGTGACGTCACAAAAGGCTTTACAATTGAGTTAAGCATCAAATATCATAGTCCTACTAAGTATGACTCTATTCTCAGAAGGTGACCAGACTCTATATCCCTTAACTCCATCCCCAAAACCCATAAATATACCCTTTTTAGCTCTCGGTTCTAATTTACCCTCATTGACATGATAATAGACTATACAACCAAAAACTTTTAATAAAGAATAATTTGCAAGCTTACCAGACCACACCTTGTAAGGTGTTTTATAATCAATAGTTGTGTGAGGTCCACGATTGATCAGATAACATGATGTATTTAATGCTTCTGGCCAAAACCTTCTAGTCAACCCTACATTAGAGAGCATGCATCTTGCTCTCTCTAACAACGTCTGATTCAACCGTTCTGCAACCCCATTTTGTTGTGGAGTATCCCTAACAGTGTCATGGCGAACAATCCCCTCAGCTTTACAGAACTCATTAAATTCTGATCCATAAAATTTCAAACCATTATCTATTCACAGCCTTTTGATCTTCTTCCCAATTTGATTTTCAATTAATATCTTCCACTGCTTGAAATTCTCGAAGGCTTCACTTTTATGTTTCATCATAAAAACCCAAGTCATTCTTGAGTAATCATCAATTATAGACAAAAAAAAAAAAAAAAAAAAAAAAAAAAAAAAAAAAAACCTACTGCCTCCAATAGATTCAACTTTGAAAGGTCCCCAATAGTTTGAATGAATATAATCAAGTGTCCCTTTTATACGATGAACACCTCTTGGAAACTTGCTGCGATGAAACTTTTCAAATACACAATGTTCACAGAATTCAAAATCTTGCACCTTGTGCCCACAAAGAAGATCCATTTTTAATAGAATTTGCATCCCTTTTTCACTCATATGACCAAGTCTCATATGCCATAACTTAGTCATATCATCCTTGTGAACGACCGACGATGCAATAATGACATAACCTGTTATCGTGGAACCTAATTGAAAATATAGTGTTCCACGATTTATGCTTTTCATAACTACCTCAGAACCCTTATAGAAATACATTGCTCCACTTTTACCTTTAAAACTGTAACCCTTGCTATCGAGTACACTAAAGGATATCAAACTCTTCTTCATTAGTGGAACATGCCTAACCTCAAGAGTGTAGAAAGCATCATTATGTGTTCGTATCTTGATTGAGACGATTCCAACTATCTCCCACACAGCACCATTATCCATGCTAACATTCCCTCCATCTATTTGCTGGTAGGTTGAGAACCACTCTCTATTTGGGCAAATATGATAAGATGCCCCAGAATCAAGAACCCACACATCATTAGAATGTGAATGTTCATTCATAACTAAAGCTAGATCTCTTTCAGAATCGATCTCGACTTCTTCAAGATCAACCTCAACTTGTGCAACAGAGGCGGATGCTTCCCTTTTGTCACTCTTGATCTTTTCCTGATTTTTTTTTTTATCTTAGGACATTCGATTTTTCAATGCCCATTTTCTTTACAGTAATGACAAATATCATCTGACCTAGAACCCTTTGACTTCGAAGACTTTTTATTCTGGTTCGACTTCTGCTTACCAGAATTTCTATGTCCCTTGCTTCTTGTAGCAACTAACCCAGATGCCTGATTTTCTGTAACTGAACTTCCTGCATTCTGACGGTCCTCTCTCATAAGCAACGTGGACTTTGTATCTTCTAAGGTCAGAGTTTCTTTCCCTCCAATATACGAGTCAACGAAAGTCTCATACGATGGGGGCAACGATGTCAACAAAATTATGGCAGCATTTTCGTCATCAATCTTAATCTTTATGGTACACAGATCTAATAAAATTTTATTTAATTGATCAAGATTGTATTGTAGAGATGTAACTTCCTGCATATGTAGATGATATAGACGTTTCTTCAAAAACAACTTCTTGGTTAAAGATTCCGTCATGTAAAGACTTTCCAACTTTAACCAAAGACCGGCGGTAGTTTCTTCATCTGCGACCTCGATGATGACGTCATCAGCCAAACATAGCATCATCGTCGAATGAGCCTTCTCCTCAAGAGTTTGTCACTCTTCGTCATCCACGACAGCTTCTTTTACTTACCCGTCAGCAGCGCCCATAGCCCCTGCTGCTTTAGCAGATATCGCATCTTGATCTACCATAAACCAAAACTATTCCAACGTCAACTATGGAACCCTAGCGAAGCTCAAAACTTACTAGAAGAAGTTCAAGCCATTGTCGACTATGTCAATTTTGTTCACCATCTTCAGGATCCTCTTACTTTCCATTTCCATTGGACATGACAAAATGTATCATTCAAGATCCAAAACATGTGCCACCAGTATCATAACATCAAGTAGTAGATTAGGGTTTCTGATGATGAGTTCGACTTGAAGGACGACAAGAATCATTGGTAAAAAGTTCATGAAATACAAGGAGGTTTTGGATAAATTCCTCTCGATTGAAGGGGGAGAGGCTGATGTTCGGAAATATTATTGGATTAATGTTTTAGATCATTTATATTAATTTTTCCTTAAATTTGTGAATATATACTGCCAATATGAGAAGAATAGTTTCAGTCTATATTGATCCCGTCAATTTTTTTGGTTTAAAATTAGTAGAAAGACAATTCTTTCATCTTTCCCCATTTAATGAAAGAAAAAAAGGAAGGTTACAAAATAGATAATTAAGGTAAGAATTAAATTGGATGAGAAAATAAAGAGTAAAGACATTAATCCTTTGAAGAATAAATAAACAAAAATTCAGGGCATTAATGAAGAGGACATACCACTTTTATAGCAAAACTCGGACTAAGATGTTCCTTTTTCACCATTCTTGACTCGTTAGCCTTTAGTTATTTATTATAATTATTTAAGGTTATGTTATTATTATTAAATAAATATTATATTTATATTTCAAATTTAATTGTTTAATAGTCAAAATAATATCTTGAATCTTTAAATTTAGAACATATATGTGAATAATTTAATTAATAATTATTTCTTTCTATTTATGAATTTGAGTAGTTTTTTTTTTACAAGGTCAAATTTTGAGTAATTTCTCTTTAAATTCAAATTGTCATGTGAAACTAATAATAATAAAAAATTTACTGAGAAATTTAACTATGTAATTAAAATTTGTCCACAACAGTGGTTTAAATTGATTGATTTTCTTTTTCAAAAAAACCAATGGAGAAAAAAATATATATCTTACATATCATATCGAATTCCCACATTGTACTAAAATAAATTCTAAAATATGTAGGATTGCATTAATTTCCTATTCTAAAATTTCAATTTCATAAAATGAGATTTATTTTTATAAATACATAGGTTTTATTATTAATATTTTTCTTTTGAGAAATAGATACTACATAAAATGAAGTAATTATACATTATGTAATTTTTTGTATCACGTGCAATTCAGATGAAATTTTTAGTATGTTATAAAAATAAAATAACTTCTATCAATTATATGAGGTTTAAACAATTAAATAATTATATGAGGTGTTGTTTTTTGAAATTTTAGGGATCAAATCGACACTAACTCTTAATCTCATAAACTGAAACTGCATTTTACTCTAATAACTCATTTAATTTATAGGAAAAAAAAAAGACAAATTATGTCATCTTTCTTCCATGATGTTTGCTCTGCCAAGCAAAGTAGAAACCTTATAACAGAAATTAGGAACAGTGATGGTGATATCTATATGACAGATTCACAATTTAAAAATGTTTTTGTAATGCATTTCACAAAAATATATGGGCTAGTTGCATAAATAGAATTCAAGCCCAAAATAATAGAATATGTAGTACAAGGATAAAATAATTGCATATATAGATCAGAAAATGGTAAAAGACTAAAAAAAACCCATGCCTAACGACCATTTTGCTCACTTCTTCCCAGTTTTCTCAAATTAAAAGCTATTACTGATAGCCACTGATAGTTGCTATTGGCTGCTATTTCTGATAGCTTCTATCAATTGCTATCGATGATAGTTGCTACCGGAGATAGCTTTCAATTGGAGGAAAATTAATACAATCTTGAAATATTAGTTTTTAATTTGCTATCAATTATCAGTAGCTATCATTGATTCACTTTCATCAATTGGAATCAACCTTGAAATATCAATAGTTAAGGCTATCAGTGGCTATCAATGATAGATTTATAAATAGTGATCAACTTTGAAAGAAGACCAACAACTTTGAATACCACAGTAGCTGTCACTAATAATCTTTTATCATGGCTATCACTGATAGTAGCTATCAGCCGCTATCACTAATAGACTTTCATGAATTAGAATCAACCTTCAAATATTAACACTGAAGGCTATTAATGATAGACTTCTATAAATGGTTATCACCTTTGAAAGAAACTTGATATATAGATATCATCTAAGTTCTATCACCGATATCACTAACATCACTCATATTGTTGTTATCGGTGATAGCTTTTTTTCACTGCTAACATCACTGATGAGATGCTATCAATGATCTCACTGATATCATGCTCTCAGTGATAGTTCTTTATGAGAAACCCGGATTTACATTTTTCCTACTTAAGCAGGTGATAAAAGGAATTAACTAAGTGAAAGTTAAATCCTGTATTGAAGAGAAGGAAATTTCTAAATGTTGAATAGATTTTCCTTTAGTAGTTTTGAGCTAAGCCTTAATTGGTGAAATTTGGCTAAGTGTAAAGTAGAAAAGGAACCATGCGTTGAGTGTTAGGAGACATTAACACATCATGAGAAGAAAGGAAACCATGTGTTTGTAAGGTTGGATATATGTTGGCCGAAGTGTTGGCAAGAGGCGTTGTCAAGAGTTGCTCATACGTTGAGAATGCATGAACAAGAGTAGAGAGAGTGAGATATTGAGCGCAAGGTGCTAGGCAGACAATCGAGTTGCAAATGAACGGTGTTACATGATGAAGTAGATGATCGTGTAGCAAATGAGCAATGCTAAACGATGAGATAGATGATCGTCTAGTAAGTGAGGAACGCTACATGATGAGGTAGGCGATCTTGTAGGTGGGTGTTGAACAATTTTGTAGCAATGTGGGGAGCTAAATAATGAGGTAGACGATCGACTAGTAAGTGTGCGGCACTACACGATGAGGTAGGCGATCGTGTAGGCGGGCACTGGACGATCGTGTAGCAATGCAGTGAGCTAAACGATGAAGTAGGCGATCGTATAGCAATGCCCAGAGCTAAGCGATGAAGTAGGTGATCGTATAGCAATGCCCAGAGCTAAGCGATATGCTAGACGATCGTGAAGATGCGGGTGACGTTAAATGATGAGAAGTGATGTGCTAGATGATCAGGCTATACGATAAGCAAAGTACTACACGATCAGTGTAAGAGCTAGACGATAAGCATGGAAGCTAGGAGATAGCGCTAAACGATACATGTTGGGTTTGATGTCCTAAAAACTCGTAGTTTGTAAAATAATAAACAATTTCTATTTTCAATATACTTGTTATTAATCTCATAAATTGTATGAAAGTCTAAATCCAATAAACTAAGACCCATGGATATTTTATGAGTACTTGAACTTTATGTGGAGATATAAGAGTGGATAAGGTTCGAGTAAATAGTCAAAATGATCTATGGTACATGAATAAGGTTGGGTACCTTATTCTGGTAACACTATTTGATGCGCCCTACTCTGTAGTTGTTACAAAGAGTTGTAAAGTGCTACACAAGAAGTGATCCTAATTCGTACATGTTATGACATAAGGAGTGGGGGCGTCCTATGCAATGAGTTTGCATAAGATCAGGACCAAGAAATAAGTCACTCTTACTTTATAACGTTGTTTACTATTTAAGACTGACTATTTCATCTAGATGACCTAGGTAACTCGATCTTAATCTTGAGCTAACTATGAACTTTTGTTTATTCAGGATTGCCCTTAGATTTGCATAGTTAAGGGTTGGCTCAACAGCGCCGACTCAATAAGACTCTCATTTCAGGGGTAAGACCGGATAGATAGCTGGGGACATAGGGTACAAGATGGAGTTCATGCCTACCCGATTAAGGGATAGAAGAAAGGTTCTTCTCTCAAGTACTGAATCCAAGTCTTGAACAAGGGGCCCCACCCTCTCACTTGGCTGAGAGAGTTTGTTTTAGTGATTGGATCACAAATTAGTTATTCATTAGAGGTTCAGTAGGAACTTGAGGAATAAGACGTAATATCGGGGGTAAAACGGATATTTGACCCAACTGTTACTACGAACAACCTGTGAAGGGTCGACTTGCTGATTATGGTTAAATCATGTGGACATAATATATCTACAGTGAGGGGAGTGCAACTATGGGCTTTAGTGGAGTGATTTATTAGTTAACAAATGGAGAATAATTTGGTCTAATGAGTATAGCCAATTAATCTCGGATCGTTGGAGCCCATGATCTGTAGGTCCGCGAGGTCCCCTATTAGCTCGTAACGGACTAGCTCTAGAATAGCGTGATAAGTTAATTTGAAATGTTCAAATTAGAATTAAGGGAATTAGCAACTATGTAAGATATAATTATATGTTTAATTTTAGAATTAAACGGAATAGGAGAATTTATATATTTAAATATGATTTAAATATCTAAAGACCATGTATTAAAATTAATTTAATATTTGATATTAAATTAATTAAGTTTTATTTAATAATTAATTTATGAAATTAATTAAATTTTCATTTTTAAAATCAAAATAGATTTTATAAAATCAAATTTTGATTTTTAGATAAAATTGGAAAATTGAAAAACAAACCACACAAAATAGAAAAAAAAGTTTTTCCATTATCTATCTTTAGAAGTAGCTCACTCATATGCCAATATCTTTGCCTTGTCTTCTCTAAGCATGAGCTGCAACTCATGCAACTCTTTTCTTTGGATGTTGATCTGCAATATAATGAAGAGATTGGAGTGAAAATCATGAATGCAATCGATAGAGATTTTGAGAGAAAAATTAGTTTAAAGAAAGAGTTCTTTAACTTTTTTTCTACAGTGAGCTTTTCTCCTTCTACCATTGATTCAAGCTTGTTTAGAGTCCCACAACTCAATCTAGATTACCAAGAGAATAGTGGGGAAGATTTTGAGGTGATCTACAACAAGATTAGGAGAAGATAGTAGCTAGTGAAGGAGCTTTGAAGAAGTTTTACAAGAGGTAAGTCTTGAAACTCATTTTGTCTACAAAAACATGCTTTATATTTTGCCAAAATTAGTGAATTTGATTGCTTAGATGATCCTTGAGCTTCTGCTTCTGTTGATACCATCCTACAATACGATAGCAAGCGTTAAGTGATGCGCAAGTGCTAAACGATGGACTACACAATGGCACTACGCCATGGGCATGGGTGCTAGACGATAGTCGTGTTGCGTTAGACAATGAGCAGACGTGCTATACGATAGGCGGAATACTAAGCGATGGGTGCTATGGGATAGACGCGGGCGCTGGGTGATGACGCTAAGCGATAGGCAGATGCGTTAGACGATAAGGCGTCAGTGCTAAACAATGGAGGTAAACGATCGGCGCGGTAGCTAAGCGATAGGCTATGCGCGGATCGTTTACTAAACGATTGAGCTACACGATGGGCCGCTAGAGCTAAGCGACAAATGCAGGAACTAAACAATAGAGAGGTGTTGAGGCTTGTGTTATGCAAGATTGGTGAGCTCATCCGAACAAATGGCTATACTGAGATATGGATAGACTTGAGATAGTAGGAGTTGGACGAATTAAGTTTCATGCAAAGGAAGTCTTATGCATGAGGAGGACAATACAAGTAGGTGTGTGGCATGAGAGTAGGTGAATGTCAATGGAGTAAGTGGTGGCAAAACATGGTGTAAACACTTCAAGAGTAGGAGGTGTCTTGCATTGGAGGCTTGGTAAAAATGAGAAGGATCATTTCCTCAAGCCTATAAATACCACCACATACCTTCTTTTGAGTACATAATCCGAAATCCCCTTGAAATACAGTAGGAAGAGTGTTTAAGAGCAGTTTTGGAGATAGCTATGCATTGGTCATGAAGTTCCAAGAGGAGGAGATGTTGTCAGACACTGAAGCCTGGAAGTAGCATTAACTTGGGACGAGGATATCTCCCCGGATACTCGTGTATTTAGAGTGATTCTAAAGCCACTCGAAATCAGTGAAATGCCTTACAAAAGCATTTTCAAATTGTGAATTTGTCATATAGATATCACCATCACTGTTCCTAATTTCTATTGTAAGGTTTCATCTTTGCTTAGCGGAGCAGACTTTATGGAAGAAAGATGACATAATTTGTCTCTTTTTTTCCTATAAATTAAATGAGTTATTAGAGTAAAATGCAGTTTCGATTTATGAGATTAAGAGTTAGTGTCAATTTGATCCATTAAATTTCAAAACAACACCTCATATAATTATTTAATTGTTTAAACCTCATATAAATGATAAAAGTTATTTTATTTATTATAATATACTAAAAATTTCATCTGAAGTGCACGTGATATAGAAAAATACATAATGCATAATTACTCTTCTCAAAAGAAAAATATTAATAATAAAACCTATGTATTTATAAAAAGAAATCTCATTTTATGAAATTGAAATTTTAGAATAGGAAATTAATGAATCCTGCATATTTTAGAATTTATTTTAGTACAAGGTGGAAATTCGACATGTTATGTAAGATATTTTTTTTCTCCATTGGTTTTTTTAAAAAAAAAATCAATCAATTTAAACCACTGTTGTGGACAAATTTTAATTACATAGTTAAATTTCTCAGTAATTTTTTTTATTATTATTAGTTCCACGTGACAATTTGAATTTAAAGAGAATTACTCAAAATTTGACCTTGTAAAAAAAAACTACTCAAATTCATGAGTAAGAAGAAATAAATATTAATCAAATTATTCACATATATATTCTAAATTTAAAGATTCAATTCAAAGATATTATTTTGACTATTAAACAATTAAATTTGAAATATAAATATAATATTTATTTAATAATAATAACATAACCTTAAATAATTATAATAAATAACTAAAGGCTAACGAGACAAGAATGGTGAAAAAGGAACGTCTTAGTTCTAGTTTTGCTGTAAAAGTGGTATTTCCTTTCATTAATGCCCTGAATTTTTATTTATTTATTCTTCAAAGGATTAATGTCTGTACTCTTTATTTTCTCATCCAATTTAATTCTTACCTTAATTATCTATTTTTAACCTTCCTTTTTTTTTTTCTTTCATTAAATGGAGAAAGATGAAAGAATTGTCTTTCTACTAATTTTTTTTTTTAGAATAGGTGATATTATTATACAACAACAAGGGGATCCCAGCAAAGACAGGGTTGTCACACCCCACCCCGTGCCCGCACTTCTGAGCCCGAGGAGAGGCATGAGGGACCGGCGATACCACCCTCTTGTGATACCTACAATCCATCTGAACCTCTTAAATCTGAGTAAATATTAAGTCAAGGAGATAAACAACAACTGATTAAGTAGGCCCATTTTATTACAACTATGTCATGTTTATACTACTCCAAGACTTAACTACAAAGTTTACAAAAACCACTCTTAAAACCCTCTGGAAGTGCGACTATGGCATGTGGCAGACCTTGACCTTAGTAGCACCCTGGAATTCCTCACCTTTCGCTACTTGGGAAGAAAAACATGAAATAACAGAATGAGCTTCACAAAGCTCAATAAGTCGTAAGCAATTTCTAGAGTCTATTTCAACTCCTAATAACAAGCATATCATAAATACGAAGTTACATTCAAACCTCAACCTTGAATGAGTTTGTTCTCAACTCTATCTACGCGCACGGTAGATAGTTAAACTGATAACTACTTGAGTGAGTATGTTGTCTACCTACACGCATGGTAGATAGTTAGCTGTTTACTCTTTTGGTTCAGAAGCTAGGCCCGTTGGCCCTCTGACCATCCCATGCGAGGATCCTCCCACAGGCTCAGGAACTAGACCTCTCAGTCCCCTGACCATCCCGTGAGATTCTACTCTCGGTCTCAGGAACTAGGTCTATTGACCCCCTGACCATCCCGTTCGAATATTCTCATTGATATGCTATTTACTCATTCATAACGTAAGCATATACAATTTACTCTAAAAGATATTTTTAAGACTTAAAGAAAATTATCACTCACCTCGGTAAGGATAGGAATCTTCCTTATTAGAAGTTCCTTTAGTCTTCTTGGGCTTCCTCTTGAACCCTCAAAATCTTAGCTTAGAACTCCTCGTGGTTTGGTTAAAATCTTCAAAACATCAAGACTGGCCAAGCTTACCCGACAGCTCAACCCTTTTGTCTTTTCCTCATTATCTAACCCATTCCTTGGAACTTCTTCTCCGGTAGCTCTACCCTGAAAACTAGACTCACAGAGCTTTCAGGTGACTTTGAAATCACTCCAAACACACGAGTATTCTAAGAGATATCCCATCCCAAGTTGATGCTACTTCTAGACTTCACTGTCCGACAGCATCTCCTCCTCTTGGAACTTCATGACCGAAGCATAGCTATTTTCGAAACTACTCTTAAACACTCTTCCTACCGTATTTGAAGGGAATTTCGAATTATGTACTCAAAAGAAAGCTTGCGGTGGTATTTATAGGCTAAAGGAAATGATCCTTCTCATCTTTACCAAGCCTCCAATGCAAGACACCTCCTACTCTTGAAGTGTTTGCACCATATTTTGCCACCACCTACTCCATTAACATTCACCTAGCGCCATCGTATAGTCCATCACTTAGCGCCCGCGCATCACTTAACGCTTAACGCTATCGTCTAGTGCTATCGTTTAACGCTATCACCTAGCTTCCACGCTTATCGTCTAGCGCTTACACTTATCGTGTAGTACTTTGTCTATCGTATAGCCCGATCGTCCAACGCCAACCTACACGATCATCTATCTCAACGTGTAGCACTGCTCACTTACTAGATGATCGTCTACCTCCTCGTATAGCTCCACTCAGTTGCTACATGATCATCTGCCCAACATCTTGCGCTCAACATCTCGCTTTCTCCACCCTCGTTCACACATACCCAACGCATGAGCAACTCTTGGCAACGCCTCTTGCCAATACTTCGGCCAATCATGCATCCAACCTTACAAACGCATGGTCGCCTTCTCATCTTATGTATTAATGTCACTTGACGCATGGGTCCTTTTGACCTTACACTTAGCTAAATTCACCATTTAAGGATTAACTCAATCTACTCAAGGAAAATCTATTCAACACTTATAAATTTCCTTCACTTCAACATAGGATTTAACTTTTACTTAGTTAATTCTTTTAATCAACTGCTTAAGTAGAAAAAATGGAAATCTGTATTTTACAAGGGTAACAAAACCTAAAACAAAGCCTACAAGATAAGATCATAACAAAACCAACACAAAAAACAAACTCGCAGACCACTAGAGAGAAAGCCAGAGAAAAGAAACCAAAATCCCACAAACAAGGGACAACAACAGAACAATGTCCTTCTACTAATTTTAAACCTTGACGGGATAAATATAGATTAAAACTAATTCTCCTCAATTGGCAGTATATATTCACAAATTTAAGGGAAAATAAATATAAATGATCTAAACATTAATCTAATAATATTTTAGGACTTCCATTACCTCACGATCACAACTGTGGCCGACATCTTTTCAACCGCTTCATTCTCTTCCTTTTAGATCCTTCTCCTCCACCAAATCATCAAATCCTTACTACCATCAAAAACAACAACATCACTATTTCCAAACATCAACCTCTCCCTCTTCAATTGAGAGGATTTTATCCAAAAACCTCCTTGTATTTCATGAAATTTTTACCAATGATTCTTGTCATCCTTCCCGTTGAACTCATCATCAGAAACCCTAATCTACTACTTGATATTAAGATACTGGTCGCACATGTTCTGAACCTTGAATGATACATTCTGTCATGTCCAACAGAGAGGGAAGGTAAGAAGATCCTGAAGATGGTGAACAAAATTGACATAGTCGACAATGGGCTTGAACTTCTTCTAGTAATTTTTGAGCTTCGCTAGGGTTCCATAGTTGAGATGCTCTACATTTTTGGAAAGAATGGTTTCTTCTTCCTAGTATGAAAATGAGTGACCGGGAGAGGAAGATGACTGAGAGGGAAAACGAGAGAACGAAAATGAAATAATGAGAACATGAAGATTAAGAGGGAAAATGTAAAAACATCGTGATTCTTTTTTGGGAGACACTTTTCGTGCTTCCAATATTTAATCTCCCCGCTTTTCTCTTTTCTTTTTTTATAGCATGTTTTAAGAAATTTTATGCTCACATTTTATTGAAAGGTATATTTGTTGTAGTGGTTAAATGTTTATTATTTATAAAGTTTCGTACTAATTATCTATTTCATCGTGAAGATCTTATTGCACATGTACTCTTCATGAGATCGATGGTTGAAATGAAATTGAAGAACTCAAGCAACAAAACAATTATGAAGAGATATGTTTTTCTTATAGACTATTGGGGAGGAAATAATGCAAATGTTATCTTTACAAACTTATGAAATTTTGTAATAATTGTTGTTTTCTTCTTTTTTTTTTTCCACATGCTATCATCTATTTTGTGATTCCAAAACAACAAAATTGACATTATGGAATGAGCACCGAACGAAGGTTCATACTTAGAAAGCTTGATCCATTCCAAACCAATCGTTTTTGTATCAAACATTAAAGTTGACAGGTATGAACGTAGGTGTTTTATACATGGACATATATTTCAAGAGAAGGAAAAAGTAGTTACTAAAATTTGTTTTCTTCTTATTTCAAAAGAACTAAGCATGGGACAATAATGATAAGTTCCATCTTCATTGAACCTGATTTCGTAGATTGAATAGAGCTACAAAGAAGGTATATATAATAAATCATATTGTTTACTTTAATTGTATTATGACTTTTATATTACTAATAATAATAATTGAAAATTATGTATATGTAGGAGGCATTTCAAATTTTATGTCTCCATCTAGAAAGATGTAATATGCAAAATTAGTAAGAATTTGAGATATTATTCAAGAGTCGGCTGATGAATTGTATTATTATATTATTGCTACCAATATTGAGATAATTAACAAAGACAACCCATGATTTGAAAAATGCAAAATTCGTCTTCAACGTGTGCACCCTAATGGAAGTGAGAATACCATTGATTGTGCCATTTGCAATGATGTTGTTCAATTCACTAGAAAATATATGTTAAAGCTATAATTTCTTATGCTCAAATGACTGCACGTGCAATAGCTTTTGAAGTTACAGAAGTTATGGTTGGATGTAGTGTTTTGAATATGTAGCCGAAATTTTATAGGTAATACTAAAAAGTCAATACATGATTTTTAGTTTATATTCTCTTATAGATTGTTTTGTTTTTCATAGACAATTTTAGGCAAGGAATGGGAAATCTAAGGTGCTGTTTGGGACTCTGAGTTGAGATATGAACTCTAAATAATATACTATTATGATAACTATTTTTTAAAACTTATTTATTAAACAATTCTACCAGTCTTTGTGTTGAATAAAGTATGGATTGTAATTTTTGTTCTTTTAAATTTTTAAAGCTTTGTCTTTCTTTCTTTCTTTCCTTCTTTTTTTTTCGGGTAATGAATGACAATTAACCCACTACATTCTTGTAGGAATATAATTAAATCAAATGGAATACGAAAGAGAAATCTAAATATTTTATTCCTAATTTTTTCCATGAATTCTATCGTCATCTACTTCTTTTTCTTCTTCTTCCTATTGTTGTTCTGTATTCTTACTTTATCATGATTCTTTTAATTGAATCTCCCATATCATCTTAGTAGCCAATGGAAGGCCACTACATTTATTCAATAGTTTCACTTTCAATTATTCCAAACTTGGAGGGTCATCAGAGAAAAAAATCTCTTTTTTCGGAGCCAAAAGTTGGCCATCAAAATGGGTCGCATGAAAGTAGACGTTGAAGATAATTTTCACTGAAGCTGGTAGGCATTGTAACTTTCACTATCTAAAATTTTCTCCCTTAACCTATTTTATTGTGATGCCTCTCCAATTTATCGCTTCTTTTATTGCCTTTTTTTTTTCACATCTTCAGAATTAAAGGGATAGATTGTTCCATTGTTCTAGGTGGAAGAACTATTTGAAAGGCAAAAGGAACCTTCAAGGTAATAGTTTTTCTTAGCTTTGAATTGGTTATAAAAATGTAATTATATTTTCAATCTCATAAATCCCCTAGCATCTGCTAAGGCTTTTAAACTTTTAGATGGAATAAAAGAGGATTGATGTAGTAGTAATTTTGGTGTTTAGTAATTTTCCTGTGTATTGTTTGTTTTCACTTGAAGGAGCAGTTTGTATTAAGTTCTTCTTGATACTAAGACTTCTGCAAATGTTTGATAATCATTTGGTGTTAAAAAGTTGTTAAGTATTTGATTTTAGTTGTATGGATTAGATAAATGGAGTGGGTAAAACTTAATAGAAGAAGCAATCTTTATGTCTCATTGTTGGCTCTAATTGTTCAAAGTACTTAGGTGCCATGGAAAGGTTGGCTGAAATGAAGTTGGGGACTTTAGAAAGCCTATTGATTTCTTGTTCTACTTTTTGATGCTTCCTTTTGTAATTTTAGTGATGTAAATTTTTAGTGTTGTAAATTTTTATGTTTATTTTGGTTATTTATTACTGAAAAGGGTTGGTATCTTTCAAACTTGAAGTAATTCTTAAAGTGAAGGAAATCCAACAAGTGGATTTCCATAAGCAGTGGAATGATCTTTCCAAATTTCAATCGTATATGAACATTACAATTACAATCACAAACAAAAAACATACGGTTATGCGAAACACATAAATTACAACATGCTATACAAAAGTCAAGGACAAGAATCAACACATTTTTGTAGACTAATCTTCAAGCTTCTTGATCACAAACGCTCGATCACAGCAATACACGACTGCTACACTGCACGATCACCAAGCACTCGAACTAAGTGATCGCCAAGGTCACAAAATCCTCGAACACCGCGAATGGCCTCCACAGAACCTCGATAGTATCGAGTTAAGTATGACACCACCAAGAAGGTTACCTTGGTATTCTCGGTGTAAGAATCCAAAGGGTGGGCTCTGTGTGAACTTGGTTTGAGATAGAAAAATGGACGAACCACAATTGTGTAAATGATTGAGCAAGTGGGAGATGGAACAGCCTATCGTATAGGTCGATGCCCAATCTTTCAGGAAAAACTAAGTGTTCGTCTAGCAAAAGTTATGCGATCGTTTAGCTCATCGCTTAGCTGACTGTCTATCGTGTAAGAACACTCCACGATCATTTAGCTAACTCCAAGCTGTCGCTTAGTAAATCTTATTTACTTGATAACTATATGTGAGTAATTTTTCGAGAGTTGAAATCTCAAATCTTTTCTTTGCAAATCTTTTTCTTTTTTCTTACTAAAAATAGGAAAACATTTTTTCTTTTATCTCACGGTTACCATGAAAACCACCAATAACCTTCACTTAATTGGTTATTAGAGAAAAAGAGATAATTATCTAATAATTAATATTATTATAAATATAAATGATAACTAACTTACCATAACATATTTATAACCTATAGTTTTAATATTTCATCTCATGAAACATATAAACCATAGACATTAATTTTTATTTTGTTAATACTTTATACTAATTTCAAATATACAAATATATCTCTCGTTAAATCAACAATATATTTCTTTTAATAAGAAATGTATCGTATTTTACTTTTATTTTAATTTTTTTAGCTTTCATTCTATATTTTAAAATATTTGAAAATTTATTTTTTAACATCACAAAACATAAAATACTTTCCATGTTTATGAGATACTTAAATCATGGACTGATGTGTTTTTTTTTAGTACGAAATTTGAATTTTCAATCCCAAGCAAAAAAGAAAAATGTATTCATGTTATGATAAAATTTGAAAACGAAATTGTATTAGGCCTCTTTGCAATTTTCAAAAGAGTATTATTTTGGTAGCAAGTGGATATTAATGGGAAAAAAATCTGTTTCCCACAAATTATAAATAAAGAGATTCAAAATCTTCAACAAACAAATACTTTAGAAAAATGATTTTTCTAAAGGATAAAGCTAGAGAATATATAAAATAAATATTTTAAAAACATTTAGATATTATTCATAAATATTTTAGTTGATATGCATAATTTCATCCCAAAAAAACGTAGTAAAAAAAAGAAGAAAAGAAAAGAAACATAACACTACTTTTTAACAATATTTCTCACATACTGATGTTTTCTTCTTTTCAATTGTTGAGTTTCGATAATATGATTTACAAAAATAGGAATCTATTTACATAATATAAATATAAACATAGTTTTCAAAATTCTAAAAAAAGAAAAAAAGAAGAAGTAGGTGTGAACACACGAGGAGAAACTTGTTTCGTGGAGTTAAACTTGAGTGGGTATTGATGTTGAAGTTGATTTGATGCGATGATTCGATCTCTAATACTTGATTGATTCCTCTGATTCTCTCTTAGTTGGTGAATGCGCTTGACTTGAAGAAGAAAAGTACCGAACATTCTTCAAGGGTCTTCTTAGGTTCCTCAAAGGACTCTCCAGAATGCTTGTATGAGAATTTTCTATAAGCTTAGAATTGTTACCCCCTAAATGAGGAGAGTTCTCTATTTATAGAGTTCACAGATGGACTTGGACTTGGACTTGATTGATCCATGGGTCTAGCCTTTGGGCTCAATAAGTTGAACATGGGCTTGTGGGCTTGGTTGGTCCATGGGTCTGGCCTTTGGGCCCAATTAATTGAATTTAGGTGAGGTGACATTTGGATCAAATTCAGCCTATTTTTGGGCTTAGTTGGACTTTGGCCCAAGTAATAATATCAAATTAAGTCAAATTAATCATACCTGATTCAACAGTCATGATAAAACTACGTGACGATATCGAAATTTGTCCTTCAACTTCAATTCAGGACATATGTCAACTCCTAATTGAGCCCAAATTTAATGATTTGGAATTTCGTAAATGACGTGGCAACTTGTGATTGATCCAAAATTTCTCATTCAACAAATGCCCCTTTCCAGATTTATGCACATATGGGTGGATGAATCTCCAAAAATATAAAGTTGGAATCAAAATCCAAATATATTTATTCTTGAATTTGACCTCAATTGATGTGATAAAATTTGGAGTATCGCCAAATTTACCAAAAATTTTGAGATTTGTCCCAATTTAATTTGATTTGGATTTAAGATAAAATTTGGGATATGCCCAAATTTGAATAAAAGATCAATTGAGATTTTTTTTTTCTTATCCGCAATTTATTTTGATTGAAGATAAAAACTCAATAGGATACTTGAATTTGGAATATGGCCAAATTTTAATTTAGGATGAATTTTAGATCTTTCTCACAACTTGATTTAGAACCTAAATTTAGATGAATTTGATATAAAATTTGGAAGCTGCCCAAATTTTAATTTGAGATTTTATCCTTAATAATTTGGCTCGAGGATAAAAGTCTAATGATTTGTATTTGGGATAAAATTTACAATATGCCCAAATTTTAATTTGAGATTTTATCCTTAATAATTTGGCTGAGGATAAAAGTCTAATGATTTGGATTTGGGATAAAATTTACAATATGCCCAAATTTTAATTTGAGATTTTATTTACAATTTAATCTTAATGTTGAATAATTTGATTTTGAATAAAATTTGAAATATGGCCAAATTTTAATTTGTAATTTTGTCCACCATTTAAATTTGATTTTGAATAAAATTTGGAATATGTCCAAATCTTAATTAAAGGTAAATTTGAGGACAAAATATAATAAAATAAAATTAGATAGGGAATTTGTTTAATTTAATTTGACATTAGGATAGAATCAAATTAGGAAAAAAAATCTAATATTTTGAATCGAATCTTTATTTGATTTGGATTTCCTAATTTGTTATGGAACCTAGGAACCTCTCTAAATAGGACTCCAAGTCCTTCCATTATCCTCATTCCTTCCTCTTCTTCTAATCTTTTCTTTCTCTCCTTTTCCTCTTCTTCTTTCATTTTTTTAAGAAAATTTTGTATTTTTTTTTCCTTTTTTTCCTTCTTCTTTTCTTTCTTTTTTTTTTTTACTTGCCCACTTACTTTTTCTTTTTCTTTTTCATTTTTTTCTTTTTTTGTGTAGGTTTACTAACTTGTCCCCCTTACTCTTTTGTAGGAGCTAAAGCGTAACTCAAGGGAGTACAACCGCTTCTTATGTAGGATGACCTGGTCTATCTACTATATGCATGTTCGTGCTTCCTGATCGTCATAGGAGGGGCCCTGCAAGGCTTACAACTCTCCCATGCTTTCACCCTAGGGAGGATCCCGATAAAGTCTACTTTGTAGCACTATTCGCATATCCTAATCGTCATGGGAGGGGTCCCGCAAGGCTTACAGCTCTCCCATGCTTTCACCTAGGGAGGATCCCGATAAGGTCTACCTTGTATCACCATTCGCATATCCTGATCGTCATGGGAGGGGTCCTGCAAGGCTTACAACTCTCTCATACTTTCACCCTAGGGAGGATCCCGATAAGGTCTACCTTGTAGCACTGTTCGCATATCCTGATCGTCATGAGAGGGGCCCTGCAAGGCTTACAACTCTCACATGCTTTCACCCTAGGGAGGATCCCGATAAGATCTACCTTGTAGCACCGTTCGCATATCCTAATCGTTATGGGAGGGGCACTGCAAGGCTTACAAGTCTCACATGTTTCCACCTTGGGGAAGATCCCTATAAGGTCTATCTTGTGGCACTGTTCATATATCCTGATCGTCATGGGAGGGGCCCTGCAAGGCTTACAACTCTCCCATACTTTCACCCTGGAGAGGATCCCGATAAGGTCTACCTTATGATACCGTTCGCATATCCTAATCGTCATGGGAGGAGCCTTGCAAGGCTTACAACTCTCTCATGCTTTCACCCTAGGGAGGATCCCAATAAGGTCTACCTTGTAGCACCGTTTGCATATCCTGATCGTCATGGGAGGGACCCTGCAAGGTTTATAACTCTCCCATGCTTTCACCCTAGGGAGGATCCCGATAAGGTCTACCTTGTAGCACCGTTCGCAGATCCTGATCGTCATGGGAAGGGCCCTATAAGGCTTATAACTCTACTATGCCTTCAGCCTAGGGAGGATCCCAATAAGGTCTACCTCGTTATGTTACTCCTTGATCAAAATTTGAAGATAAGGGAAATATACCATCGATTATTGAAGATGAGGCGGATATGCCATCAAACTTTGAAGATGAGAAGAATATGCCATCAAGATTTTGAGCGGAGTCAGGTTGGCTAGAGTCGATCTCGCGTATAAGGCGGAGCCAGNACTTTGAAGATGAGAAGAATATGCCATCAAGATTTTGAGCGGAGTCAGGTTGGCTAGAGTCGATCTCGCGTATAAGGCGGAGCCAGACAGACAAGAGTTGTCCTCGCATATGAGGTAGAGTTAGGCAAACCAAACTTGATCTCGCATATGAGGTGGAACTACACCCACATTTTTTTAGAGGAAGCGAAACTACACCAATTTTGGAGAAGGGGTGAAGTTGTACCAATATTTTGGAGAGGAAACGAAACTGCACCACGACTTTGAAGATGGAGTGAAGTCACGTCATCAGTTTGGAGATGAAGTGAAACCGCGCCATTAGTTCGGAGATGAAACGAAGCCACACCACAAGTTTGGAGATGAAATGAAGTCGCGCCAACATTTTGGAAAGGAAACGAAACCGAAACATGACTTTGTAGATGAAGCGAAGTTGCACCATTACTTTGGAGATGAAGCGAAGCCATGCCACAACTTTAGAGATGAAGTGAACCACGCCAGACTTTAAAGATAAAGTGAAACTATGCCAACTTTTGGAGATGAAGTGAAGCCACGTTATCAGTTTGGAGATGAAATGAAGCCATGCCATGACTTTGAAGATGAAGTGAAGCCACGTTATTATTTTGGAGATGAAGCGAACCACACCAGACTTTGGAGATGAAGCGAAACTGCGCCAACATTTTGGAGAGGAAACAAAACTGCACCATGACTTTTGAGATGAAGCGAAGTCGTGCCATTAGTTTGAAGATGAAGCGAAGCCATGCCACAACTTTGGAGATGAAGCGAACCATGTCAGACTTTGGAGATAAAGCAAAACTGCACCAACATTTTTTAGATGAAGCGAAGCCGCGCTATCAGTTCGGAGATGAAACGAAGCCACGCCACGACTTTGAAGATGAAGTGAAGTTGCATCATCAGTTTGGAGATGAAGCAAATCACGCCAGACTTTGGAGATGAAGCGAAGCTGCGACATGATTTTGTAGACCGAGTCATTGAAGATGGAGCCGAGCCATGTACACCGACCTTGAAATTGAAGATGGAGCGGAGTCATGCACACCGACCTTGAACTTGAAGATGGAAGTGGGGCCATGCACACCAATCTTGAACTTGAAGATGGAACAGCTTCGATGGAGTCTCTGAACTTGAAGATGGAGAAGCATCGACGGGACCTTTACGTTTGAGTTTGACAATGCATCGGCAAATCCTCTGAATTTAAGTTTGACGAAGCATCAATGAATCTTCATATTGAGCCCGACTTCGCGACTTTGAGCATTAAGATGGCATCGTAAAATCTCTAGACTTGAGCATGAAGGTGAAGCATCGATGAAGCCTCTAAACTTGAAGATGGAAGAGCATCGATGAACCCTCTGAACTTAAATTTCTTTAAGTTTCCTTCGTACCTTTAAAGAAAGCGATCAAATCATGACGTAGTTCAAGTTTTTTTTTTTTTTTTTTTTTTAACTGGACTGAACTTGAATTTTCTTTCAAGCTGCCTACATACCCTTCTTAATGATAGGGATCATGTTATAATGTAGTTCAAAAAGAATTTTTTTTATGCACGACTGAACTTAAATTTCTTTAAGATGTCTACGTACCCTTTATAATGACAGGGATCAAGTCGTAACGTAGTTCGTACAAAGGTTTTTTTTTTTTAAGCGTAAAACTTCTTGAAAAACTTGCCATTGATTGGGCCAATTCTTAGCCCACCTTGATCAACTATCTTGTATGCTCCGTTTGTGTAGACTTCTTTGACGACGTAGGGCCCATCCCATTTAGGTGTAAACTTATTCCTCGTAGTAAATGAAATGCGTGGCCCTCCTTCAAACCTCGGTTTTACAGCGGGGGTCATCTTGGAGCCTTCCATGTTCAAGGAAATCTATGATGGGTTGTCGTTAGTCTTCCTTGTCAGCTAGGTAGACTGATATCACATTCGTTTCCCCATATGCAGTCCCAACAAGAGGTATAACCCATCTCCGCCAAAGCGATATATTAAGGGCACATTATCCAAGTCCATTAAGGCAGTGGCTAGGTTTGCCAAGGCACCTGCTTTCTTGTTCTTTGTCCTCAAGACATGTTCCAACGTCACACTTTCAAACTTTTCCATCAACTAGCAAGCATAAGTGAAGTAGGGTTTCAAGTCGTCATGCTTCACCTCATACTAGCATAAGAGTTGACTGATTATCAACTTTGAGTCACCGAAGATCTCTATATAAGCTACTCCAATCTCTAAGGTCATTTGGAGACCAATTATCAAGGTTTGGTATTTAGCGACGTTGTTTGAGCATAACTCGGCAAGTGCGAAACTATAAGGGAGCATGTGATTTTTTGGCAAAATGAGGACGATACCTGCCCTTGCACCACTTTTCCATGTTGCACCATCAAAGAACATGACCCATCGCCCTGAGGTTTCTATGAAAAGAACTTCGTCATCGGGCAAGTCTTCACTTAACTCCCAATCCGATGGAACTGGGTGATCTGCCAGGAAGTCAACCAATGTTTTCCCTTTAACTACCCTTTGCGGTACATAAACAATGTCGTACTGTTGAAGCATGAATTCCCATTTGGCTAAACGTCCCGAGATGATCGGCCTGGACAGGACGTACTTGATGGAGTCGGCTTTCGCAATTAAGGGGACTGTGAAGGCCTGTATGTAGTGCCTCAACTTATTTATGGCGAAGAAGAGCGCAAGGCACGTCTTCTCTATAGGGGAATAATTGATCTCAACTCCATTTAAGGTTCTACTCAAGTAATAGAGAGCGCGTTCTTTTCCCTTTTCTCTTTCTTGTGCCAATAGTGCCCCCAGTGATTTCTCTTGCACTACAATGTATAGTATCAACGGCTTGCCCGCTACTGGGGCTCCTAAGACAGGAGGGCTTAATCAGGTACCTCTTTATGCTATCGAAATCATTTCTGGCAGGCCTCATCATTTCGAATTTCTCTCCCTTTTTCATCAGTCTTTGAAAGGGTTGACACCGCTTTGCACAGGTTAGAAATAACCTCCAGATGTAGGCCAGACGTTCCTAGCAATTCTCAACTCATGTAGATTTCTTGGTCTTGGCATCTTTAGGATGGCATAAATCTTGGATTGGTCTATCTCTATCCCTCGTGTCTCACAATATAGCCAGAAACTTTCCTGAAGTTTACGCAAAATGTGCATTTGAGGGGGTTCATATTTAACTGGTACTTTCGCAGGCGAACGAACACGGTTCTTAGATCATTCAAAATGGTCCTGTCGTCTCTTGGTCTTGACCACAAAGGTCATCCACGTAGCACTCAACGTGTTTAATGCAACAATATCGTAAAATACCTTTTGCATGCCACATTGATAAGTAACGTCGACATTCTTTAACCCGAAGGGCAATACTTTATCAATATATCACTTTTTGGGGTTTCGAGATGTTGTCATTTCCTTGTCTGCGAGGGCCATTCGTATCTGGTTATACCGAAAGAATCCTTCCATAGAAGATAAGGCTTCATGTCCCATTGTCGCATCATCGACCATGATCTTTATGATGGGCAATGGAAAATCATCTTTTGGACATGCGCTGTTTAGGTCGCGAAAGTCTATGCAGACACGAAGTTTTCCATTCCTTTTTCAAACCGGGACAATGTTGGCTATCCATGTTGGATATTTAACTTCATGAATGAACCCAGCCTCGATCAACTTATTGATCTCAACCTCAATCTGGGGGATAAGTTTTGGCCGAAAGCGTCATTGAGCCTGCTTAATGGATACCCCTGTTTGATCGCGAGTGGTGGACTACTACTTTTAGATCTAGTCCCAACATCTCTTTGTATGACCAGGTGAAAACATCCCTGCATTCGGTGAGCAAACTCATGTATTTGTTCTCATCCCCTTCTGAGAGGGAAGCACTGATGAAAGTCGGACGCGGTTCTTCTACGGTGCCTAGATTCACCTCTTTTAGCTCATACACCGTGGATTGACCACCGTCCTCTAGACCTTGCGAAGTGTCCTCCACTTCCTCTTCGGTCATACCTTCTTCGGATTATTTGGTGATGGTGATGTGGTGGCATGAAGTTTTGCCTTCCTCCTACTCTAAATTTCCATTCTGAGGATTGGTGAAAATGACGTCGCGCCTCTTTACTTTGAGTGTGCCCTCACTTGTGTTTAGAGTAACGAACTTCATGCGTAAGGGGACGGTACTACGGATTTCTCCATCACTTCTTGCCTCTCCTGATGGCTTCTGGTCCGATAATGCTTCAGCGTTCTTAAGGTCGATTCACTACCAGATGGACGCTCGGGGTATTGGCCCCCTCTTTCTTATAATCATTTCGGGGGTGTCAGTGCAGGCTTTTCCCTTCCACTTTGTCTTACTAGGGACATATTGGTCGAGGGGATCTTTAGCCCTCTCGTGCTTCAGGCGATCAAAAACACGAGCGCGGGTTTTCCTTTGCTCTCATTTGGAACTGCGACTAGTCTCCCGAAGGCGTAGTCACTCCACCATTGGCGATTGACAGATGATTTCCTCATTTCCTTCATTCGACTGAGTCAACCTTCGAAAATCTGAACGTCGAGTAACTCTGGGAATAGTATGTGGGCTTCCCCTTTCTTCTTCTATCATGCTTAAGCTCTCGAAGACCAAGGCACGTGCGGCCGACGATCTAATACGATCGAAGGCTGAGGCTCTTTTATCTTTGCCCTTCTTTTCTCCTGCATCATCGACTTCTTCTGCAGTGATATGATTGTTGTTGGCCATTTTCCCCTTCGCCTTTCCAATTATACGAATTGGCTCTGACGGCTCATATCCAAGTCCTGCCCTCGACGTGGGTATAGCGTGTCCTTCTTGCAAAAGCTTCTTTGGGGTCAGGAGAGTTGGGGTTGCTCATAAATCTTCAAACTCTTGAACTCAGTGTGAGTTGTGAAGTCATAGCCCGCATTCGCCAACAGCTTGTAAGTCTTGGGATCGAATCCATCTTTAGTTCACCTCTCGGGCAGCTTTAACCTCGTCACTTCCACCTTCGGCTTGTGGATTTCTTGCTTCATTATCAGCGTGAGAGGTGTGACCTTTAGAATTTCTATATCACCGACCTACAAGCCTTTTGAGAATTCCATACAAGGCGACTCACCCTTTTTTCGTCTCGACAAAGGGACATAGTGCAAAATCAGAGGTTTTTAGGTTTTTTTGCCCCTCACCTCGGGTGTTTCTCCAACGCCGAGGGATGTTCTACTCTCTTTTGTGTTAGAGGCTTGTACCTTGCTACCCGCCCCTTTATCTATGTCTATTGGCAACCTCGACTAGGATCCACCCGCTTTCTTTGCCAGCAAGTTCTCTGCCGGCATAGTCTCACTGAAATTCTCGCTCTTTAGGTAAAACTTTGCATCTGCGAAGTGAGACTTGGCTTCGAAAAACGGATTAGAATTTGCTTCAACCTTCTTAATCCTGTCTTGGTAAAACTTGAAACACTGATGTAGTGTCGATGTAATCACACCATTCCAATGAATCCAAGGGCATCCCAATAGCAGCTTATAGGTGTTCTTTGAGTCTATCACATGAAACAATGCATCAACCTTCAGATCGCCAATAAGGAGCTCCAAGCGTAACATGCCTATCGCCCTTTAGCTGCCTTGATTGAAACCCTGAATTACTAATTTGCTATTTAATAGCTCTTCCATAAGTATACTCAACTGTTTCATAGTCGTCTTAGGCATTATATTGACGGCAAATCCATTGTCGATGAGGATTCGACCCACTCTCTGTTCTCGAATGTATCCAGATATGTACAAAAGCCTATTATGCAGTTTAGATCCCAGTGGTAGATCTTCATCTGAGAAGCCTATGGATGTGCAATATGAGACATAAGCACGTGCTGCGGAGGTTGATGACATAAGCACGTGCTGCGGAGGTTGATGCACCAGATGTGTTGGATTTTAACAGTGCCTCAATGAGGGTCGTCTTAGCTTCTTGTGGGAGTGAGAGCAGGTCGTCTATGTTGAATGGTGACGAACCCTTTGGTTCTCCTGTCGACTTTAATGGACTTGGAATGGTATCTTCTTCTTCTATGGTACTCACAGCATGACATGCAGCAGCCTCTGGCATCTTCTTTAAACCCCAATTGTAGAAGTTCTTCGGGAGAAAATCTACGCACGTCATTTGTCATCTGAGATGAGCAACATCATCGTCTCTCTCGTCAACAGCTTTGGGCCTCCAAGCCTTCTTTCTACCCTTCCTTTTTTGTGTCTTTCTCCCTCTCTTGTAGCTTCTATGAGAGCGTAGCTCTTTTTGGGTAAAGTTCAGTCTTTCCTTCTTACGGCGGGCCATAAGAATCTAACCTTTGTTATCGTCATCGTGAGCACGCTCTCCTTCATTTTGAGGATCTATAGCTTGAAGGTCCCAAACTGGGTCGAGCTCTCCCTTTCTTCATACTATATGATTGGTGCCACCACACTTGGAGTTACCGTCACCGTAGCATGGTTCGTTTGGACCACCTCGTCTAGATCCAGCTCTATTTTCCTCTCACGGGATAATTTGAGGATCAATTCCTTCAGTACAAAACATTTTTCAACTGGGTGGCTAACGATCCTGTGATACTTGCAATAGTTGGGATCATCCACTTTGCCGGCCTGTTCCGGTCGTGTACATACTGGTAGCTGGATAAGATGGTTCTCTAGTAGTTGCTCAAGCATATCCGCAACATTAGAGTTAGGGAATGGGTAGACTTTTTCTTGTCATTCTTTCAGGGTTAGGCGACATTTTTTGTCTCCTTCGTCTTTCTTTTCTATCTTCTTCTCTTTCCTTTTCGAGGAGAACTTCACGGGGTCGTATTAACAACTATTGATTCCTTTGTGGCACCTTTCTCAATTTTCTCGGTGCTCTTCACCTTCTTCTTGTCTTTATTCGATTCGTGGCTTAGGAAGTCCCTCATTCCTCTGTTGGCAATACTTAGCTCCATGTCATGAGTGCGGGTTGCCAATTCTTCAAAGGTACGGGGCTTTTCCTTGCAGGATGTAGAGGAGTACCCAGTGTATACCCTGTGTGCACCTTTCTATAGCAGATAATTCGGTGAGTCAATCTTTGCAATTCAGACTCAGAGCTCTCCATCGGTTGATATAGTCGACGACCGGCTCTCTTTTCCGTTGTTTGGCATTTGTCAGCTCCATCATGATAACGGTGCGCCTAGTATTGTAGAAGCGATTCAAGAATTCTCTTTCAAGTTGTTCACAGCTGTCAATCACCTCAGGTTCTAAGTCTGTGTACCAGTCAAAAGTATTTCCTTTGAGTGTTCTGACGAACTGTTTGACTAGTAGATCTCCCCTTATTCCCGCATTCTCGCATTTTTCTGTGAAATAGGTGATATGTTACTTTGGGTTGCCCTTTCCGTCGAATTGTTGGAACTTTGGGGGTTGGTACCCTGCACGCATTCTTATCGATCCTCTAGGTGTATGGCTTAGAATACTTGAAGGAAGTTTGAGCTGGCCCTCCATATTAAGCTCTTATGAAGGTCATGATCATGTCTTGCTATTGTTGGACCAATAAAGAGGCCATCGAGTCTGACTGTTGTCGTTGGTTTTCTTGTAGCACGGTCTTCCCCTTGTCAGTTGCTTTGACCGTGGGTGCTTGGCTTGATTTAGTAACCTTTCGAGACTGCATTTGTTCTCTCAGGCCAGCGATCTCATGGTCTCACTCCTCGACGACTTTCATCAAAAAGTTTATCTTCCTTTCCATTTCTTCCATGGCTGCTTCTGCCATCACATCTGCCACATGACAGAGATCACATTTGTCGATGAATCTCTTTTCGGTTTGCTGAAGGTGGAAATAGAGTTGTCAAACAGGGGGTTTTCCTTGATGACAACCCTCCCTTGTAGGGATTCTATCATTTGCCTCAAGATGTTGTGGGCGATAAGGGAGCTCTACTCTTACTCCTGCATGACTTCTCTTGAGCGGTTGCGGGTGATATGTCCCATGTATGAGTCGTTTGTGGAGGAAGCCTTGGATGCAATCTTCTTTGGTTCTATCTGCCTTGTTTGGATACTGAGAGAGAGATGGGAGGTAGAGATGTCCCACTGAGTGCAACTTCAGAAGTCTTGGGAGTCTTCTGCTTGTTGATGAATTCTCTGGGCTCTCTGAATGTAGGCCTGATTTGGACCCAACTTGATTCCTCTAATCCATGGGTCTGACCTTTGGGCCCAACTAGTTGGACTTGGGCTTGGTTGGTCCATGGGTCCGCCCTTTGGACCCAATTAATCGGATTTAGGCCGGTCAAATTCAGTCTATTTTTGGGCTTAGTTGGACTTTGACCAAAGTAATAATATCAAATTGGGCCAAATTAATCTTATCTGATTCAATGGTCATGATAAAACCACGTGGCGTCATCGAAATTTGTCTTCAACTTCAATTCAAGACATATGTCAACTCCGAATTGAGCCCAAATTTAATGATTTGGAATTTCGTCATTAATTTAGTAAATGACGTGGCAACTTGTGATTGGTCCAAAATTTCTCATAGATACCGTGGTAATGGTATGAGACGATGAGATAAATATTATAATTATGTCTCTTGTTTTTTTGTTTATATATTGGGAAGTTTTATTTACTTAGAAATGTTTTTAAATATGGAAAAGATAATATCATAATCAATTAAAGAAAATAATTCCAAATATCTTTTCCAAATTTCCAAAACAACTCTCTAATTAGGTTTTTATTAGGGATTGTTTTATTTATAACCATTTTCATTTTTATTATTCAATATATATATATATATATATATTGAATAAGACTTCTTCTATAATTGAGATTTGAATTTTATTTGAATTTTTTATTTTATAATGGTATTTTGGAATGATAATGAATTTGATAATAAAAGATGAAATTTGAGTTTTATTTCAATTTGGTTCTTGTGTTAATAGTTTTTCCTTTTAATGTCATTATATACATACATATAAAAATTATTTTTAAATATAGGAAAATACAAATACTAGCAAAAATATCATAGTTGTGTGATAGACCGCGATAGACAGCGATAGACCACTATCTGTGTCTATGACACATATAGATACATATCGTAGTCTATCTTTGACTATCGTGGTCTATCACAGATAGACTGTGATATTTTGCTATTATTCGTAAATAATTTTAGCAATTTTGTTATTTAAGATATATTCTTTGACTATCGTGGTCTATCACAGATAGACTGTGATATTTTGCTATTATTCGTAAATAATTTTAGCAGTTTTGTTATTTAAGATATATATATATATATATATTATACTTTTTTTATTATTATTATAGTTGAAATTAGTTTTTAAAAATTATACTATTGTTGTTCTCTTACATGTATACAGATATAAATATGTAACTTTTTTACTCTTTAAAATATTATTTAGGAAAATTAATTTTATACTAATATTTAGTTTTATTTTAAAAATCAGATAACTTTTTTAAATAAATATTTCAATATATCTATCAATGAAATAATTCTCCTTCTACTAATTTTCTACCAAAAAACTTGACGGGATCAATATAGACTGAAACTAATTCTCCTCCTACTAGCAGTATATATTCACAAATTTAAGGGAAAATAAACGTAAATGATCTAAAACATTAATCCAATAATAATACAAGAATACAAAGTTGTGGTCTCAAATTAGAGCCACCCACATTCTACTAACATTATACATAAGCACAAACTTAATATAAAAATTAAATTCCAATAGAAATTCCTTTTCAAAATATGTGGTCACGGATCCTCAAAATCTTTGTCACATATTGTTGGAATGATCCATATTGGTGGAGGCAAATTTCTATGTGCACGATCTATTGCATAGTGTTTTATCAAAGCTCTTGTCTTCTAGGTGGTATATTGTTGCATCTTGATGTCCATATAAAAAAGGAAATCCAAACAAGTGACAATTACCTGTGTAGTATATGCGATTGGGTAAACATTTGGAAAAATCTTGAGTTGACACACAAATGTATCACCGATAAACATAGCATCACCATCTAAACTCTCCACCTCTATAACTCTCATCATTCCATCTTCACATTTGGGAAAATCTTGTAGATTGTGTCTTATGAAAGCAAAGGATAAAAGGTGGAACTATCACAACCTAAGCAGGATGAATGGTTTTGAGGATGTTAATGTTCTCAACGACATTTTATATGTTTTGGATTAGTGGATGAAACTTTGGATTGTGGAAGTTGAGGATAGTTCAATTTATTAATTAAGTAGTAAACTTGACAAAAAGTCTCTTTTACAAAACACCAGAGTCCATAACTTAACGTAGTGGAACAAAATGCACATATGACCAAAATTATGAGTTTGATGGGTGGCCTCTTGAGCAATGTTCAGTCATACCACCTATGTTGTATCCTTACCTACAAAGTCTGTAAAATAGAATGAATATATAGTGTACCCATTAAGTAGCTCTCACTTAAGGTAGTGACCAAATGCACAATCACATGTTGTTAGAATAAGCATGTAATACACGGAAGCTAACAGAATCATCAAATACTACAATTACATTAATTTTAGCAACAAGTATGCAAATTCAAAGTTTCAAGCAATTGGGTTTCAGTTTTACTACATTTGTAGATTTCCTTTAAATCTTTGCAAGTTCTACGAAAATGGCTTTCAATTTCTTCAGTAGACTACCAAAAGTATATTCTCTACTAATTTTAACTTTGGATTGAGTGGTGGAACTCCAAATTGAGAGGGAATTTAGGTGTGTTGGAGAGGGTATGAGAGAAGAAATCTCAGCAAAAATTCTCTAAAAAATCAGTTGCATGTCCTTCAAATCCACTTAAATCTGAAGTCTTTTTTCAAATTAATCATGCAAAAACGGATTAATTAACCACTTGACACTACAAAAAGCATTAGCAAAGAGGGCTAGGTGGTTAATTATGAAAAATTCCACTAAAACAAGTGTATTTGGGAAAATTTCACTAAGATAATTAATTTTTAATTTTAAAAGAAAAACTAAATTAAATATAATTCAATTCAATTTTAGAAAATTGAATTTCTATTAACATTGAAATTAACTTAATTAATTAAATAATAATAATTTAATATCAAATATTAAATTAATAAAACACCTAATTCAAATATGAATCATATTCATGTAATCAATGTTTAAATATATTAAACTCTCCAGATACGTTTAATTTCAATAAATTTAAATGTTAATTATATCAAATATAATTATCCAAACCCTAAATTGAATTTAGACATTTCAAATTCATTCAATAGTCTAATCTGAGGTTTAATCTTTTATGAGCTAGTAGAGGGACCTTATGGACCTACAGAGCATGAGCTCCAACGATTTGAGATTAATTGGCTAAACTCTTTAACCGAATTAGTCAATATTTGTTAGCTACCGAGACATACCATTATAGCTCAGTATTTGCACTCTTCTCACTGTAAATACATTTATGTCCACTTGCTTTAACCATAATTAGTAAGTCAATCCTTTACAGATCATTCGTATTTACAACTAGGTCAAAATTACAGTTTTATCTTTGCAAATACGTCTTGTTCCTTAAGTCTCCACCGATCCTCTATTGAACAATTTGGTTCATAGTCCAACTAATAAACAAAATCTCCCTCTACAATGAGAGGGTGGGGCCCCATTATTCAAGACCTGGAATCAGTACTTAAGGGAATAACTTATTTGCTAACCCTAAGGTGAGCTAGTATATCGTCGAAAGTGGTTCCCAGAGCTTGAAGTTGATCATTGAAGTTGGCCACCTGAAGGTGGTCATTGGAGTATGTCGTCGGAGTTGGTAGTGGTAATCGACAACGGAGACCGATGGGTGGAACCATTAAAAACATTAGAGAGAGAGAGAATGAGAGAGAGTTGGGGTGAATTGGTAAAATAACGAACTCAACCCTACCAACATTTATAATTGGTGGCCAAACATTGAGTTTTGTAAAAAATACCAACTCAACTCAACTCTTCTTGGGTTATCAATGTCTAAAAATGTAAGTTCTGAAGACTCGGCAACCAAATGTATCTCTCCTTAGAAACTTGAGACTTAAGAAGGAAGAATTTTAAAAATTCTAGAACCAAATATATACATATATATAAAGATTTTCGAGTTTTTTTTTTTTTTTTTTTTTTTTTTGGTTAGAAACACTTAACTTGACTTGGTTAAAAAAAAAAAAAAAGAAAAGAAAAGATGACCAACTAATTGGCGCTTGGTTTTGAAAAAGTTCTTCAAAGAATCTCCAAGAAGTCTTCAGTCTCCATGAAATTTTCTCTCAATACTCTTGAGTTCTCATTTTTAGATCTTAGCTATATATGAAGGAGATGATGGAGAGCTAGCCTTGTGGACATTTTCAGTGGCATAGTGTGAGCTTGGGCTTAAATGGCCTTGTGGACATTTTTAGATTATAATTTATTAACCATTTGGATTAGGACTTCGGTGGTTGTGGGCTAAACTATGATTTAGGCACGGGTCCAAATACCATATGAACTACTTTGATTTTAGTTGATTGAATGACCATGATGAAGACATATATCTCAAACATTACAACTACCATAATTAGCACATCATCTCATTCTTTACAAATAATTCAATGGAGTTGCTAATATACCTATCACACATAAATGTCGAATATATGAAATGACAATAGGATAGTTAGACTTTTCAAATATGATAAAAATAATTTTGAAATGACCATATGCCACATGGCATGAAGATAGGAGTGCCACATTAACATGACGACTAAACAAGTACTCCATCACCATCTTTCGATCAAGCCTTGGAAGACTGTCCATGCCACTTTCTACGGCGATGAGACAAGATTGGAAACAGTGGGTATGTAAATTTTCAAGTTCGGTTTTTAAATTTTCGAAATTTGTGTTTGATAAATTCTTAAACTTTAGAAAGTATATCTCTCTCCCCATGTATTAAAAAAACTTTAAAAAGTATACAATATATTATAAAACTTTTAAATTTGTGTTTACTAAGTTTTTAGACATTAAGAATGTCAAATAGGTGTAATGTTTTCGACAACCAAGATGATTTTTTATTTTAGAAATTGACTAGAAATTCAAGTAATTTGTTTAACAAATGTGAAAAACATAATTAAAAATTTTAGAGAAAACAAACACAAATTAAAAAATTTTAAAAACAAAACCAATTACCAAACAAGACTTTAAGACATTTAATTAACACAACGCTGAAAGTTTTGAAATTTATTGGAAACAATTTAAAGTTTGAGAAACTTGTTTGAAACAAACATATAAATGGAATCACCAAACTTATAATTTAATTTTTATAGTAAAAGAAATTATAATTCAAACATTATATATTTATTTTTTATGCATATTTCAGGAGGAGCTTGTGGTATGGAAACTTATTCACAAATTAATTTATGTTTGCGTATTTATATTACCAATCTTTTTATTAAAATTAAATAGATGCTTCTAAGTGTGATTATTACTTGTTTAATTCAAAGTGAAATTATTTGTATGAAATCATTGTTCACGTTATTTATTAGCAACAAATTTATTAATTTGCTTAGTTAGGCCCATTTTAATAAAAAAAAATTAATTAGTTTAAAGAAGTCTCATTCACCTCTCTAGAGTTGTCATTTCTATCCAACGGTATAGTAAAAAGTTTTAATCAGTTTAGAGAATTCTCATTTACCCCTCTAAAATTGTCATTTCGATTCTACAGTATAGTAAAAAGTTTTAATTAGTTTAAAGAAACCTCATTCATTATCTCTAGAGTTGTCATATCGATCCTACCGTATATTTTTGTGAAATGCCTTACAAAAGTATTTTTAAATTGTGAATTTGTCATATAGATATCACCTTCACTGTTCCTAATTTCTATATAAGGTTTCTACATAATTTGTCTTTTTTTTCCTATAAATTAAATGAGTTATTAGAGTAAAATGCAGTTTCGATTTATGAGATTAGTAGTTCTCGATTTGGTCCGTTAAATTTCAAAACAACACCTCATATAATTATTTCATTGTTTAAACCTCAAATAAATGATAAAAGTTATTTTATTTTTATAATATACTAAAAATTTCATCTGAAGTGCACGTGATACAAAAAAAAAATACATAATGCATAATTACTTCATTTTATGTAGTATCTACTTCTCAAAATAAAAATATTAATAATAAAACCTCTGTATTTATAAAAAGAAATCTCATTTTATGAAATTGAAATTTAGAATAGGAAATTAATGCAATCCTGCATATTTTAGAATTTAATTTTAGAACAAGCTGGGAATTCGACATGTTATGTAAGATATATTTTTTCTCCATTGGTATTTTTCTTTAGAAACAAAAAATCAATCAATTTAAACCACAACAAATTTGAATTACATAGTTAAATTTCTCAATAAATTTTTTATTATTATTAATTCCACGTGACAATTTGAATTTAGAAAGAAATTACTCAAAATTTGACCTTATAAAAAAACTACTCAAATTCATGAGTAGAAAGAAATAAATATTAATCAAATAATTGCACTTCCAATATTTAATCTTCCCGCTTTTCTCCCTTTTTTTTTTTTTATAGCATGTTTTAAGAAATGTTATGTTCAAATGTTATTGAAAGGTATATTTGTTGTAGTGGTTAAATGTTTATTATTTCTAAATTTTTCGTATTAATTGTCTATTTCATCGTGAAAATCTTATTGCACATGTACTCTTCGTGAGATCGATGGTTGAAATGGAATTGAAGAACTCAAGCAACGAAACAATTATGAAGAGATATGACGAAACAATTATGAAGAGATATGTTTTTCTTATAGACCATTGGGGAGGAAATAATGCACATGTTATCTTTCTAAACTTATGAAATTTTGTAATAATTGTTGTTTTCTTTTTTTTTTTTTTCACATGCTATCATTTATTTTGTGGTTCCAAAACAACAAAATTGACATTATGGAATGATTTGGCACTGAACGAAGGTTCATACTTAGAAGACTTCATTCATTCTAAATCAATCGTTTTTGCATCAAATATAAAAGTTGACATATATGAACGTAAGCATTTTATACATGGGTATATATTTCAAAAGAAGGAAAAAGTAGTTACTTAAATTTGTTTTCTTCTTATTTCAGGAGAACTGAGCATGGACAACAATGACAAGTCCCATCTTCATTGAACCAGATTTCGTAGATTGAATAGAGCTACAAAGAAGGTATATATAATAAATCATATTGTTTAGTTTAATTGTATTATGACTTTTATATTACTAATCATAATAATTGAAAATTTATGTATATGTAGGAGACATTTCAAATTTTATGCCTCCATCTAAAAAGATGCAATAACAAAATTAGTAAGAATTAGAGATATTATTCAAGAGTCGGCTGATGAATTGGATTATTATACTATTGCTTCCAATATTGAGATAATTAATAAAGACAACCCATGGTTTGAAAAATGCAAAATTCATCATCAACATGTACACCCTAATGAAAGTGAGAATACCACGGATTGTGCCAATTGCAATGATGTTGTTCAATTCATTAGAAAATATATGTTAAAGCTATAATTTCTTATGCTCCAATGACTGCACGTGCAATAGCTTTTGAAATTGCAGAACTTATGGTTGGATGTAGTGTTTTTGAATATGTAACCGAAATTTTATAAGTACTACTAAAAAGTCAATACATGATTTTTAGTTTATATTCTCTTATAGATTGTTTATTTTTTTATATACAATTTCAGATGAGGAAGGAGAAATCTAATGTACTGTTTGGGATGTTGAGTTTAGATATGAACTCTAAATAATATACTATTATGATAACTATTTTTTTAAAATTTTTTTATTCAACAATTCTACCCATCTTTGTGTTGAATAAAGTATGGATTGTAATTTTTGTTCTTTTAAATTTTTAAAGTTTTGTCTTTCTTTCTTTCTTTCCTTATTTTTTTTCCAGGTAATGAATGACAATTAACCCACTACATTCTTGTAGGAATATAATTAAATTAAATGAAAAAAAAAAAGAGAAATCTAAATATTTTATTCCTAATTTTTTTTCCATGAATTCCATCGTCATGTTCTTCTTTTTCTTCTTCTTCCTATTGTTGTTCTATATTCTTACTTTGTCATGATTTTTTTAATTGAATCTTCCCCATCATCTTAGTAGCCAATGGAAGATCACTACATTTATTCAATAGTTTCACTTTCAATTATTCCAAATTTGGAGGGTCATCAGAAAAAAAATCTCTTTTTTTGTAGCCAAAAGTTGGTCGTCAAAGTTGGTCGCGTGAAAGTAGACGTTGAAGATAATTTTCACTGAAGTTAGTAGCCATGGTAACTTTCACTATCTGAAAATTTCTCTCTTAATCTATTTCATTGTGACGCCACTCCAATTTATCGCTTCTTTTATTGTTTTTTTTTTCACATCTTTATAATTAAAGGGATAGATTGTTCCATTGTTCGAGGTGGAAGAACTATTTGAAAGTCAAAAGGAACCTTCAAGGTAATAGTTTTTCTTAGCTTTGACTTGGTTAAAAAAACTTTTGAATTGGTTAAAAAATTGTAAATATGGCCTCCAAGGATAGATAGACCTATGTGCACAAATCTTAGATATATATTTAATATGCTACAATATATTTTATGACAGTGAATTAGATCAAGAGGAATGCATGTGAATTAACTGCTAAGATTTAACAATTTCATCTTTTGTAATTATCCAACCACTGAAATCAATTGTAAACTTTGTTTCATTGGGTTGTTTTTAGTTCAAAATGAGTCTTCTAAGCCAAGTAGCAAAGTGTGCATAATGCTATTTCTTTTCTCAGAAATTTTTAGTGAAAGTTACATTCCTTAGTTGTTATTAGTGCTCGGGACTTGGAAGATTTAGGTATTGCTTTGGATAATGTGCTTCCCTTTTTCTTCTCCTTTTAGATTGCGACAATGTTAAATGGAATTTTCGTTCAAGAAAACTAGTGAAGGTCGTTATTTAGACTTGGAAAGGATGTGCATCATTGTTCTTTAGGTACTTTTGGTAACTAAACATATCATAAAAGTGCAATGATTTTTTCAAATATTTGTAATTTGTTTCATTATGTTAAATGAAAAGAGTAACAGTTTCGAGCCTTTAAACTAGAAAGAATACAACATCGAATTAGCTAATATTTGTGGTTGATTACTTTTGTTAGATTGTATTGTGGAATTTAAAATTTATTTTCTTTCTCTGCATTGGTTTGAGTGGTTTTTTGCAGTTTTGATGGTGGTAAGTGAATGGGTTTTAATTGGAGTAAATCCCTTGTCAATGTGATGCCGAGTTTCCCGTCCATGTCGTCTTTGCATAAGGCCGATAGGTAACTTTTGTCTTCAAAAGCTTTTTGTGTTCTAAAAATTTTAAATAGTTTATATTGTGAAAAGATTTTTTTGCTTCTTTTTTGTTTTAGAGAAGAATAGTCGCATTACCCATCCAAAGAGGCAATTAAGGATCAATTTAGAGCATTCTTTTCCTGTATACCAACTGTTCGACAAAACTTATGTACTAAGTAAGACTACATTTGAGTTTTTGTGAGGTTAGGTATCACATGGGGGGGGG